>NC_134573.1:119341852-119626852 GCF_050947875.1 Dermacentor variabilis
CTGCAGTATATAGCAATCTGAGTGTGCCACCAGGCTTAAGAAGTCATCTCTCTTTCCCTGTATTGTCACATCCGGTGATGTCTCCCCCGTTCCTTGTTACGTCGTTGTCCCTATGCAGGTTCTGCTTTCAAGGTAAATTTTCCGAGTAGTCAGCGCTCTTGGTCGAGTTCCCTGTGCACTAGTGTGACAAATCGCGGCTGAAGCGTTTTGTTACACATCATATTATGTTAGGATGTGAACCTCTTAAGAAGTGGTTGTTTTAATTCCTTCGAATGTTTAGGGTACTTCATGCACTTCGTATGTATGTTTGTCTCTCGCCTATCTGGTTCACTGGCTCGCCCATGCTGGAATGGGGGCGCATCGGGCTGCTGTGTCGAGGGAACAGGGTTCCAAGCCAACAGTCGGGCCAACTTGAGTATGTGGCAGTGTGTACGTACGGGCCACTTTTCAATGATCCTCTTTCACGCCGACATGTGTCACTGTAGATGTGGGACTGGGTAGGTACAGCTGTTCAGTGAGAATCTTTATAGCCTACTTGGAGCACTGAGTATGTGCTACTCAGTCTGTGCTGGACTTCAACGAACGTTTTTGACGCCAACTTGCGTAACTAAGTATGTGCCAATGGGAATGTCCCACTCTACAATGACAAATAGGATCCCTTAAATTTCTCCGAAGCTTGGCGGAATCGAACCCACGTCACAAGGGTTCCTCAAGGACAGCAGCGCGACGCTTTGGCAGGCTGCACCACAAATGCATTGGGTACGGGCCACTTTTTAATTAAAGTCTTTCACGCCAACTTTAGCGAGATCCGCCATGAATGCACTGGGTACGTGCCGATGTTCAACGAACCTATCGTCAACTTGGCACACTGAGTATCTGTCATTGGACGTGCGGCAAGCGAGGGAACAATTGTCAGCGTTCGCAGGTACCAGCGCGCACGCCACGCTTCTCGTCTCGGAGGCCACGCGAGGACTTCTCGGCAGCGCCACTAGATGGCGCGGGGTGTTTAGAAATAAGTGCGACAGAAGGGCCCGGTTGCCGCGTGATGCGTTTCTCAGCGTTCACACGCACCGGCGCGCCACGAATTTCGGAGGCCACGCGTAGGCTTCGCGCAGCGCCGCTAGATGGCGCTGGGCGTTCTTAGGGAAGAGCTTGGTGGCGCAGCCCACCAAGCTCTTCCAAAGGGGACGCTCATAACATCCATCCATCCATCCATCCATTGATCCATCGATCCATCCATCCATCCATCCATCCGATGCGCGAAAGATGAGATCCGCTGCAGTACATGCCTCATACACAGCTTGTTTCGACACTGGCAATACGGTGTCTCGCTATATACATTGATTCAATGTTAAACGCATTACCGTTGACAGTCCTCGTGAGATGGGTTCTGTCGAATTTTTTCGTGTTCTAGCAGCTTACATTAGGAAGGTACTGTTGGTTTGAGAGCTTCTTTGTAATGTTGATGCGTTATTGTTTCTGTTACGATTTAATCCGTCGCGTGCGTACTATTAAGTGCTACAAACTCGGTTTTGTACACAAACTGTGTCGATAAGCCTATAGTGGTATATATATGTACAACATTTCTGCTTCATTAGACGAGGAGTAGTCAGCGCCATCTTCGTGCGCGAACATTGAACACGAGGGTGACAGTGACGATTATGGTGATGATGATGCTCATTCAACACAATGGCATGTAGCCACGACGGGTGATGGGCGAAAAATCGAGTGAAAACGTAAAGGTGTCAATAAAAAAGTACGGTATAGTGTGTAATTGGTGAAGTGAGACCAGATGAATGAACGACTCGATTTAAAACAAATAAAGCATCCATTTTTTTTTTCATCATGCCAATGGAAAAAAGGAAAAGGTGACGGTGGCTCGCACTCACCCAACTTCATGGCAGACCCGGTGCCGTGTGCCGAGGAAGGCGCAGCGTCCCTGAACTTCTTTTGCACCACTACGATCATGAATCCGTGCGAGGCAAGCAGGCCGTCGGAGAGGAGGTGCACGAGAAATCCGCACGCACACACCGTCCATCCCCAGCCGCCCTCGGGGTAGTAGTGCTGGCGAATCGTGCCCGCCTTGACGACAGCGGCGGCGTCCTGCTCTTGTTTCTCCCTGGACGCGCCGCCCGCTTGACACTGGTGGTGGCGGCGGGCGCAACACAGGTGCGCGAACTCGGGACACTCCTGGGACATGTGGTTCAGGCACGCCGGCGCACTCAGAGGGCGGGGAACCGAACTGCTGCGACGCCGTTCGTCGAGCAGCGCGCCGCAGAGTTCCAAGGGTATCATGGCGTCGAGGCTGTCAGTGTGTCGCTTGTTTCACAGCCTGAGAAAAGTAAAGCGGCAAGCGTTTCTCCAGAACACTTTAGTAGAGCACCGACGGTCATACGGTGTCGTACCGCGCGCCGTAACTGCCTCTGTGTTTTTGCGACCACCTCTTCTCTATCGACAACGGGAAACTATCTTACTGCTACGGCCATATGCCTTGTGGCGTTCGTGGCGAAAACTTAGCTTGTTCTGCTACCTGCTTCCAACAAATAGGCAGTTCGTACACTTTTGAAGAAATGTCGCGGATAATCGTTTTCGTCACATTACCTTCTTTATCCAGTAGCACTGCGCACACAGTAAAGCTTTTGATTTAAGTGATGTTTGCGTTTCCCTGCTTGTGTAAAGCTTCCGCTTCAGTATTCCGATATTGGTTCCTTTCTAATGTATGTTCATCCGTTATAGTATTCTAGCATTCGAGTAATATTTTTTTCTTCGCGTATTCTCGTCTTTTCGCTGCAGTGTATTGTTCCATTACGACACTAGCGTTATGCGCAAACTGCGCGGCACACTGTGCCTCACTAAATATAATTTGATCTTTTATGAAGTTTTCATCACGCCGCGTTTTCGTAAAACAACTGTATGCTAGCCCATCCGAAGATACGCTTACGTTAAGTTTCACCTCACGAACGGCACGGGGTTCGAGCGGTCGACACTGTTCTTAAGGTGCGAGAAAGCCGTCGCCAAACACGCGGAATGTTTGGCGCGCATCCCAACCGGTAAATGACAATGACGCATGGCTTTCAGCGGGTAGTGTTCTTCGCAACATCTCAATCCGAAGCTTAGACAACAGACAAACGAATAAAATTGCTGCCGAACAGTGTCAGCAGCGCCTCTCCCATTCCACCTTCTGGTGCGGGTGTAACCGCTTATACTATCTTGTGCGGCAGATAAACGCCTCCTTCCTGCTTTCTAATCTTTATCTGTGGCTTTCTTTCGTGAGTGATGGAGAGCTGGCCAGCAGAAGCGTGCCAGCGCAGCCAGCTCAAAGCGTGTCTTAGCTCTCGTGGGTCACGCGTAATCGCATTTCCGCCTCTCTGTCAGCGACAGGCACTACCTTTCGGGTTCTCTTTTTTTTTTTTTTTGTCGACTCGCGCCTTCTCTGCTTTCTTTACGTCAGCGAGCGAAGCGTTTTTACAGCAGCACGGCGCCGCGCGTGCGTAGGTCGCGACCGCGTAGCGGTGTACGCACGCACCGACGGCTACCACTTCGAGTACACGAGCACCGAAACGAGGGCGGCCATTTCTCCAACGTCGACGTCGGCCCAGACGCTGTCGGGGCGGCCGCCGGAACACGCAATCCGATCGGCGGCCTAACGCTCGTGTCCGGAGGAGGGATATCTATAGATCACGCCGGCGAGGGCCGAGATTTCTCCGCCGCTATCGTGCACGTCCGCGCTGGCTTCACTGCAGCCCTTTGCAGCCATGCGGAGAAGCGACGAGAAGGGGATAACCTCCGAAAGTAAAGGGGGGGGGGGGGAGCTGATAGCGGCCGTTTGCTTTCAGTCGGCCTGGTGTGAGTAGGTTCTTGCTAGTGCCTCACTCAGGGCCAGCACTCCTTCACGGAGGACGCAAGGGCGGTCCAGCCTCCCTTCATCCACGCTGTCGCGGCAGCGTCGATCCTGCGAAGAAAGGAATAAAAGGGAGTCCCGTTTTTGAATAATGACGTAGCCCTCCATCACGGCTCGCCCGTTGGCATATCCCCTCGGCGCTCTTATCGCCGTCTGGCGGCGTTATTTCTGGGATGTTTTGCTGCTGCTCCGGACTGCTATCATGCGTCTGGCTGCTTGTGTGTTTCCCCGCTGGCCTCGCGTTCGGATTGTTTCCACATGCGCGAGAGAGCCCTCGTGTTTTGGGCACATGATGGAGGAGCTCGCATCCTGTCGCCCCTATTTCTCGTTTGATTTATGCCAATAACCGCCGCGGTATGCCTTTGCATGCATTCTTTCGCATATTGATATTTCAGGTCGTTGTTCAAGAAGAATAGGGGACGCTTCTTTCTAAGGCCTGAATTGTTCGGTATCTCTCACGTTCTTTCCAATGCGCTGTGTGCATGCGGAAGAAAATGAAGCCCAAATTTTTTTATTTGACAGTAATTCTGCAACCTGGCCAGCTTCCCTCTTGTTCATTTCACGTTTATGAAAGCTCCAGGCTTGACTTAGAAGCAGCCTGTTTAGTAATCCAAGGACAATGTTCAGGGAAAGTGGAAATCTACGTCGGAGGAATGGTGATTACGCCGTAGTAAACACTTAATTCGTTTTGGCACGACCATCCTGTTTCAAAGCGGCATTTTTTGACATTTCGATTTAAAAAATCTTATGAACACTGTTTTCCGCTGAGCAGAAACGTCAATGTAGTTTCACGTTTCTGCGTCACCTTGTGCGTGGTAACATGCGCGAGATGTCCTACAATTGTTAGCATACGTTGTAATCTAGCGCACCTACTGGGTGCTTCGAGGGCAGCTCCAATTTTATGACAAGTACACTGACATCTGAATCGCAGCTGCTGATGCCCAGACAGCTTATTTTAGGAGCTCGCGTGTGCAACAAGGAGTTTCTAGCGTTTTTTCTTTTTTGTTTCTACCCCGTTTTGCTGCATGTCAGGTCATGAGCAGGAAAAGCGATAGTTTCGTACTTCATCAAGAATACAAGCATTGCGCGTTTGACTGAGCGTACAAGCGGTGACAATAGCTTGAGCTGATTGCAAAGCCAGCATCAAGCCAATGCACATTATTGCTAAGGTGTGCTACAATTCTTTATAGTTAATTGCAGGCCCGGAGAGAAAATTAACGCACTTGATCGGTGTTCACTCAGTCCAACTCTCCAGTAAAAAAAGCTACGAATATTTTGTTCGTATAAGTGCCGTTTCCCGTTGGCCAGCTGCCTTCGCTAATCATATATCCGCCACGACGATTGGCTTGTGTTTTCTCTTGCGAACAATTCTAGCGCGTAAACGTTTCCTTTAATATGATGGCTCATACTACTTGGGTATAAAAGTATAAGTACTTTGCCTTTTTTCGTTTTAATGTTGGTTTATTGTGGCTACCCATTATAAACACTTTACTGCGAGCTTAGACTATAGATTCTGCCTCCTTGCCAGTGCATAAGAGCATTGCGCACATTTATTTTAAATTGTAAAGTCAGTTACCCCCGTCTTCGTCCTAAATCTGATACGAATTGTTGGGCCTGGCTATAAGCAGCACGACATGACAACAAAGAAACAACGGCACGTTAACAACCGAGTAAAAAAATAAAGAAAGTGGATCGGAAAGACCAAACATTCCATTTAATAATGTTATCTACTCTAGGCAGCTGTTCACACTGCTCTGTTTCTTTCAGTGGAAATACACAGATTCGCCCGGAAGGAAAGCCCGTGGTTTGCGGAAGAGCTCAAGACCGCCAGTTTGTCTCCCAAGCCACACGACACAATGAGCCCTTTTCTTTGCGTAATCTCCAAAGACGGCAACCGGAAGGCGACTGGATGCTTGAAATTTTTGTGCAAACAGAATTAAAGCTCTGTTTGTGGGCACGCAATTGACTCGGACAGCAAACGAGTCCATAGTCGGCGTCTTCTGCCACCGCTGCGAACTGCTCAAATTTCGCGTTTCGGTCGTTTTTCGTCGTAAGTGCGATAACCTAAACGTTACGGCTCGCGTCCCTGCGAAACGACCGCAGTTATATTGGCTTCTTATCTTCTTATCTCTCTACTCTCTATTCTCAGTCCTTGCGCGGAGAGACGGAGGCAAAAGCGGGAGGCGCAGCAAACCCGGCGAGTTAGAACTTTCCGGTATCGATCAAGTCCGCACCTCCTGTGGTATAAATCTTCCGGAACAAATTATGCAAATCTGGCTTCTCTCTTTGAGTCCTCTTGAGCGTAACGGTCTCGTTATGGCTCGGGAGCCAGTGTCTTCCGACTTCGGTGAAGTCTTCGAAAGGACTTCCACGAGCCTTAAGAACGAAATCGTTACTTCCTTTGGGCTGAAAAAAATAGCAAAGAAAATAAAAGAGCATGCGTTTTTCAGGGAAGCAGATTTATTCAGCACCTTTGTGGCAACACGCCTGAGGCGATATTAACTGTTACAGTGGCAAAGACAATTTTGGGTCGGCTGAAAAGCTGCGGTGGTCGTTATCTGACTCCTACACATTTTCGGACGTCGTGGTCCTTGGTGCCGCTGGACCACGCCGCACAACCTTTGCGCGAGGAGCATTTCCCGCCGTTTTTCACGGAACAGTCTCGTGCCATGCGTGTTCTTGCTTTGAACTTCTCCGGTGTGTTGGCGCAAGTCTTTTTGATCGTGGGTCCCGTGAAACTTTTCGGGCAGTGGCCGTACGTTGAATCGATTACTTCCGAGGATATTACTTCCAGCGCTCGATTGGCTTAGCTAGCGGAGGTGACTTTTGCGGGAGGAATGGTGCACCTCCAAACGGGCTTTATATGAAAAGAAGCCTTAGAAATATGGACTTTGTTTTCACATCGTACAGAGTTCGAGTGCGTTGGCAGGAATACTGTCGCGACCATGAGACGTCGCGCTTGGCATGACGCCGTGCGAATGTGAGAGTACTCTCGAAAGTGATGAAACGAGAATACCACTCCAGGACAAGAGCTCTCTATTTGCGCTTCGAAATCATCACATCGCAATAATGAATACAGCTTTTTTTTTCTAGTAAACACTAATGTCATTGTAATGCATACTTGAACATTACTGCTGCATGTCGCGCACCGGGCCGGAACTCTCACCGACTAATGATCGTAGTTTACCACAGCTCTTTCGAATGTTGCGGAGTCACGTGAACAAATGAAGAACGTTGCTAGCAACATTGCAGTATTTGATAATTCCAGCTCACCAAGAACAAGGTTCAATTCTAGAGCTAAATAAGAACTATTGATAATGCTCCAGGTTAGCACATATAAAGTGCGAGTGGCTAAATGCTCTGGCGCATGTGCGAGTTCTCAAGTCTGGAAAGAATTGGAAACTGGAAATGGGAGGATGCAGCCTGGTGGCAAAACTGGCGAAGAACTTTCCGTCATTTTCGTGTTTCACTGCAGGAAGCCTGCGGTGCAAAGTGCTCTGTCATGCACGGGAAGAGTAGTCTATAGGGAAAGTTGGACGTCGGGAACACCGACTCTGCTCTCTTTCCTATTACATCAAGGAACAAAAGCTTACGCCGGTAACTACACATACCACGATGACATTATACATGCGCGTATACTTTGGTGCTTTAGTCAAAACCTATCGCACTTACCTTTTTTTTCCCCAGAACTCATCAGTGCGATCAAGTCACTAAGAGACAGCTTACGTTACAAGCCGTGCACTGCAACTTATTAGGTATAAGTTGCTGCTGGCTTTAAAACGTCGGCTAATTCTGTTGTTGCGCAGTGAGATTGTCGGCAATGCACCAACGTGAATGGCATGCCATAAAATTGCAACAGAAAAGGCGATTTTACTATATTTTACGAGAGCAAGACATTATTCACAATTATGCTCACGACAATTGATATCACCATGGCGAACATATATTAATCAACATAAATGATGCCCGCTAATGCCTAAGCACACCTTATTCGCCGAATTCGTCAGATTTTCTCAACACACATGAAAGAAAGTCTGTGTCAGGTTATGCATTTGTTAATGAGGAGATTTTCAAAATAATTCACATCGTTGCTTATTCCTCCGAAAACCCTGCCTTTACGTTCGGTACTTTGCATAGACGCAGATACTTATTTTTCGTTTTCAGTTAGCCTTATATGCATGTTGTTTTCGCAAGGCAACAGAGAAAAGAAATCTGTCGCAACTAGGAGACTTCGTAAGTAGTCAAATCAGCCATTCCTTCAAGCAGTGCAGCAGTAGCATCCGTCGCTCAAAGATTTAAAAAAAATAATATTTATCATCTGGATGAGCAGGGTACATACTTCGCGTGTACAAAAATTGAGCTGCAGTCATAGTCTGGCAATTGATAGCGAAGAAGTGGCAGCCATTTCCGTAAAAATTGCACACACACACACACAAAAAAAGGTTATTTTTTTAGCAGTCACACTATCTGGCTGGCCTTCTTTGTTCGCTGCCGCTATTCAAAAGTGTTTCAAGCAGACGCTCATGACTTACCCTACAACAGGTAGTGGTCGACGACAAATCCCATTACCGGAGCAGCCGTAAGGCGGCTTACCGTCAGCAGAAAGTTCGAGTGATAGCCGCGAGAAGCAGACTTCACCGGTGCCGGACGGTCGCCCACCTACAGCAAGTCTCTGCGTTCGGCGGAGCACTGAGCACGTAATAACGGCGCAGACGTCGGCAGACAGAAGTCGCCGAATGTTAAACGACTGAGATCGGCGAGGCGGAACGCTTGTCTCGAGGAACTCGTCGCTCCAAACACGCGCCCGCCGGCTGGCCCGAAGACATCCATGAGACGCGGGAGCCGCGCGCGCGCGCAGCCTAGCGCTCGGCGTTCCGTTTCCCCTTTCCACCCCTTCGTCCCTTTTTTATTCGCAATGTTTTGTCTCCGCTTCCTTTCATTCTTTTTGTCTTTTTTCGTTGGCTCAGGCCCCCCCGAGCTCTATTTCTCTTCGTTCCTCTCTCTTTCGCGACGCTTGTTCTCCGTATACTTCGTTTTGAGTTTGCTTCGTTTCCCTATTTCTCCCTTATGAGTCCCCATACTCTCTCGCACATCCCTCTCTTATCGCTTCCCGCCTCCCCTTTTCCCTCAACAGTTTTCCCTCTCCCGTGTTTTCTTTGCAGCGTACGCCACTCGCCCCCCCTTTCTATTCTCCCTCCTTTATTTTGGGCGCGTCTTATCCTCTCCTCTTCCTTTGTCGGTGACGTATCCCGCTCCTCCCGCTCCGGATCTTTCTTCTAGTCGAAGGCGCGTGCGCGCTGTTTTCGCTGAACTTTCTTTCGCTCCAAAGGATCGCCGCTTCTCCTCGCTAGTTTTGCGCCGTCAATTCGCGTCAAGCGTGACAACACTTTCTCACTTCTAACAGCAGCAGCAGCAGCAGCAGCAGCAGCAGCGCCTGCGAAGCTTGGCAGAAGATCTCACGGTGTGATTCACGTGGACAGCGGGACATGGGCGAAACTGTGTTGAGCTGTCCTGTTGTACTTTCCTCTCTCCCACCCCCACCCCTCCTTTTTTCGCTTATTCTTTCATGTTTCGGGATGAAGGATAGCCAAAGACAGGGCAAGTATATCGCTTTCCGCTCCTGTGCACGCTCCTGTGGACGAAATCGTCGGCCGGGTTCCCGGTGGTGACGTTGAACTTAAGAACGGTGAACTGAAGTACAAAAATTAAGCATAGTGTGCCGACTTTCTCATTAAGCTTTCCGCTACGATAGATTTTAAGGACGCTAGACTACTCGCTGAACGAGGGGGTTGGGCTTCTTAGATTCTGCATTAGCTTCACGTCGCAAAGTGAATGTGTACCCTAGGATTACCTGGAACGTGGACTACAGGCGAACGCAGCACCATTCAGTTGGACTGTTGTTCGAACAAAAGCAAAACGGTGCGTGAAAGATACGCGGGTTATCGTAACGCACACCGCATCAAACGCTTTATTCTTTTTGCACTTCTCATGATGTGCGCGTGTGCAGTGCGTATCGACACTAAGAAGGCGATGACGACGCAGAATGCGCGTGCACGAACAAAAAAATTGTCGAGGACGAAGTTGGCGCCGAAACTGCAGCACGAGACTACATGAGAATCGAGGCGGATCAGCAGCCTCCACGCGGAGTGCGAGGTAAGAAATCCGTCTCCAGGCAACCCTGTGATTGTGGATGTAAAGCGAAGGCGTTGCGGGCGTTAGATAGGTACCACCAGCCCAACTGACGCTGGACGACGTTACACAAGCTTCACCACCACAAGCGACGTACGTCACGTGCTGCCGCGTGCGTGTACAGAAGGGCAGCAGGCATACTCATTCTTCTGCGCCGTCCGCCAAGCGCAAGTGCCTCATTGAACTAAACTAATGTTTAAAGGCAACTTGCGTCAGAAAATGCGTAAAGTATGACTTGCACACATGCTGCAGACATGATAACTTCGGATTGTTATTCGAGTATACGACAAAACATAAATCTGTTACGCGGAAACTGAAAGAAAAATTTTTTTCCAGCTGCCGTTGGAGGTCCATCCTCATCCGCGTTCGTTCTTGTAGGCCCTCCGCCTGGCACAAGTGCGTTATTGAACTAATTGAATTTCTCAAAGTAAAATGCGTAAGAAAATTCGTAAAGTACGACTTACAAACAACCTACAGACATGATTTCATCAGATTGTAATTCGAATATACGTGAAAACATAATTCTGTCACGCGGAAACTCAAACACAAACCCCTTTTCCAGCTGTCGCTTTCTCGGTGTGCACTCCGCAAAAAATCCCGACCAACTAGAGGCTAGCAGCTTCGCTGTAAAAGAAGCGACGAGCCTTCGGGGAGAAGCCTGCCTTCGTGGGAGACTCGGCGGCAAATGAAAGATGGCGTCCGGGCTGCGGGGGTATACCGCCCACTCGACCCTGTAGTCGCAAGAGGCTCCCATGCGCAACTGGACGCAGGCGCATAATATAGTCTTTCCCTAAGCCTGCAGCTGGCAAACGCCGTAAGGGCTTCCAGCCCCGGTCTGGCCGGCGTTTGCAGTAATACCTCAGCCAAGCGCCGGCCGGGGAACGTCAACAGGGGTTCCGGTCACTGCCAACATTTTCAAGGTGTGACGCTGTGCCGAGCTTCGCCCCCCGAACGGTCTCCGATATTCTCTTCCCGCGCTCATCGCCCCGACTGTAAATCGTGCCCACTTCACTGGTGAACGCTCTTCGGGGCCTTGAACAATTGCGTGAACTTCACCTCTCTTTCTTGTGCATGTTTTCCGTTTGCTCGGCCTGTGTGCTTTAAACATGGTCTGTTTTCGGTGTGGCTTGCAGGCAGCTTCATTTCTGATGGCCTGTATCATCGAGTCTTTTATTTAAGCAATCCGAACGCGAAGCTACATAGCTATCGCGAACACAACTTTAGTAGCGTGTAGCAGCTTTGTTTACCTTATGTTTCATTACTAAAACTGATTGGTGTACCTGTAGAGTACTGACCAAAGCTGGAATTCACGAAACATTTGGTTCCTAAGTGTTCTTTGCCATTTGCAGGTTGTCTTTGCTAATAATATGTCCAACATTACTATTGGCTGGCACCTGCGCTTACGACCAGCTTCATCAGAAGTGCATGTGAATACGGCCCTAGGGCCTATATTCATGAAAAACTCTTACGTTAGAATTGTTTGTAAGCAAAAATCTCAGCCAATCCGGATGCTAGGCATATTATTAGTGAAGGCGACCTGCCAACTTACGAAAGCATATCTTTGGGATTTCGGCCCTTGGGGCCGGATTCATTTCGTTCGTAAGTGTCCGTTGTCATTGACCAGCCGCCTTCCATGATAATATGTCCAGCATCAGGATTGGCTGGAATGTTCATTCACGAGGCAATAACAGCGTATGAGCATTTTGTGAATATAAGTTCAGATTCTAAAAAAAAAAAAAAGTTCTCCGGAAGCTTTACCTTTGTACACCTCGCTCACGACGAAAAAGTTCGCACAGCTGTAAGACGTTACCTCACATGGTAGAAAGACGTTCCTTATGAACATAAGTAAATAAAAAAAAAAGTTGGAGGACGCTCAAGCTTCGCCTTTAAGAGTGTAACGCGATAGCATTCAAAGATCCCTGACTGCTTCTCACGCTTTCCGGCAACTGCAGCTTATGCAACCGTAATGCTTACCGGGAAACGCTGACGGCGAACGCAATGCACGATGGCGAGCTGTGTGGTAGAAACGCGGCCTCTTGTATGGGCCGATCCCGGAGGTGGTGCACAGCCGCGCCGCACCTCAAACGGCCGCTGGTAAAGGGGCTTGTCTTTTTGTTTCCGCATGAAATATTTAAGTTCTTTCGTATATTCAAATTACGATCCGACGTTATCAAGTCTGTAGGCTGTGTGTGTGTCGTACTTTACTAATTTTCTGACGCATTTCATTTTGAGAAATTCCGTTTGCTCTGTAACGCCTGTGCAGCTGGCGGAGGGTCTGCGTGGTTCGGCTTGCGTGGTTCGGGATAATTTTTACGGACAATGCCGCCGACGCCGACATCCGATTTTCTGCGTCAGGGGGCCCTTAACGTTACAGCATTGATAATCTGCCTGTGTAATGCTTTAGAATCCACTTATTTGTCATGTGGCGGCCAAAATAAGTTCATGGGTACAAAATCACCCACACGAAAACTGATCTCATCACATGGGAAAGAATGCCCCGTGTTCACATGCTATGCTCGCGTTCATCTAAGGGGTTCCCCTTAGATGAACGAAGCAACGTGTTTAGTGCCCAAGTTGTCGCTTCTCAAAGAAGTGTTCAGCTCAACTTTATTAAATGTCCGTTGCTGTATGGTAGTACCTTCCTATTCCACGACAACTTAATCAATGAAGTAAGGAAAAAGGGGTAAGCTGGTCTTCGAATAAATGAATGCAGCTATGCCACCAGACCTTGTGGCCGCTACCTGGAGAGTGAACAAGGCCGTCAGCTGCTGCGCTACATTCTTCTGGTCAGCCACATGCTTGTGTCTTTCGTCTTAATCCCTCACCTGACAAAATTAATGATGCAGGACGCTTCCTTATTCGAAACCAGCAATTTGGGCAAGCAATTATGCAAATATCTTAGGGGTGCATTGCTTGGTGTCTTTCAGTGCAGTGAAACGTAAAAATCTGCGTCCTATCACAGTGACGATTCGAGGGTTGTTTCCATTCACTGACGGTCTCCTAATTTTAGTATCACTGTAGTCTTTGTCTTGCTTAGATGTTCAAATACTAAAACAAGCACGGAAATCGTTAGCAATGCTGCGACGGGGCTACTTAGTAAAAAATAGTGACCATAGGCGTTCTGCTTAAGGTGTAACAAAGGGCAGATTGCGGGCGATTCAAGAAGAACAAAGTGAATCGCGATTCGAAATCGGGAAGACCTATCGCGGTCGCTTAGCGGCTATGGTGTCGCATTGCTAAATACGAGGTCACGAGATCATATACTGGTCGCGGCGGCCGCATTTTGACGGTGGCGAAATGCGACTAAAACGCACGTGTCCCGTGCACTAGGGGCACTGTAAAGATACCCAGGTGCTCAAAATTAATCCGGAGTCTCCTACTATGGTGTGCCTCATAACCAAATAGTGCTTTTATTTCCCATAAATCCCGGAATTCGAAATCGTGAAGGCCTATATGCGTAATTTCGCCATGTTTTAGTTTTACCGAAATTACAGGCCGGACACTTCTAGCCATGAAAATAATAAAAGAGCGAGTGCTTGCATTTGGTGTACAAGTTTTTATTCCTGGTGTCACGAAAAATATTCATGAGAGATTTGGCAGTAAATGCGACGCGAGCATTACGTCACACCTCCTTCAGTAGCTCCTCCACATTGCAATATATATATATATATATATATATATATATATATATATATATATATATATATATATATACGCTCTTCTAGACGCTCCTCTCCCCTCTTAGAACTCGTGACCGGCTTCCCACACTTCCCACACGTGCACGCTTTTCCGCTTTGACACTCCTAATGTTCAAGCATTAAACAAAGGAAGCAACCCGACACACGGTAACCGAGTCGGGTACTGGGCGAATCGACACCATGATGCCAGCCCTCGAGCACACACGTTACCCGCCTGCACTTTTCTCACACACCGAGTTCATATATCTCAGCAATGAGAGCGCTTCGACAACTTCGGCTAATGTTGCTCACATTCCGTCGACGTACCTCAGACTCTCACTCGACACTCTTCTCGCGTGAGCCTGCACAACGCGAGTTCTGTGCGATTCTTTGGGCACTATCTATTCGTTTCTTTCACGGCACCACGGCGTGCTTCGGATTTCGCAGCGTGGATAACAACCTTGCTCTTCTTGGCCGAGTTCAATTTCTCGCGTAACTCTGGATGTCACCCTTGCACTATTATTCATGTCAACTTGGCGCGTGTTCGAACAATGTGACGCGAGTTTGACGGCGCCCCTTTCGCTGTTGGCGCCATCATCGCCTCATTTTGCACTTCGCAACCTCTGCAACGTCAAGGACACCCTACGATGTTTTGTAGCTGCGTTACTCCGTCGGTTCCTTCACTGCAACTTGTTTCGGAAGCAACGAGCCGTGTTTCCTTAGTGGCTATGATGTTGGGCTGCTATGCACGAGGTCGCGGGATCGAATCCCGGCCACGGCGGCCACATTTCGATGGGTGCTAAATGCGACAACACCCGTGTACTTAGATTTAGGTGCACGTTAGAGAAACCCAGGTGGGTGGAATTTCCCGAGTCCGCCACTACGGCGTGCCTCCTGATCAAATCGTGGCTTTGGCTCGCAATACCCTATAAATTCAATTTTTTTCCGGAAGCCACGTACATTCACCGCACTAGCTTTTCCCACCACTACAGCTTCCTCGCTACTGCGCCGTGGCTCACCTGAAGCCAGAGCATGACACACGAGTCCGTGGCGCTCGGAGCACGATGGACTCGTCGAATAAGAAAACGGCGACCAGGTTTCCTGTCTCATAACAGCTTGAGGCAGTCGACATTTATCGTGTCTGACTCCATAGGATACTCCATCAGCAGCTGTGAATGAAGGTACGCGGCAGCTTCCGCAACACAGTGGCCAAACTCTGCGGCTGTGAAGGTGTTGGACAAATTTGTGTAATGTCCATCGTGACAAACCTCAGGATGTCTCATGCTACCTCGTCGAGAGCCGCTGTGCTTGCTGCCCTGCGTATATCCCTTGAATTAAGAACGTTGAAATCCTGGGCGAATGTAGAATCATCTGTAAAGTGAAGGATACTCTGCAGTGTTTTGTAGCTTCGTGACTCCGTAGGTTCGTTCACTAACTTGTTTCGTAATTCGAATACGTGTACTACTGCGCAGCCGAAAGAAAAATGTCATGGTGAGATATATGTTCCCAGGAAGCCAGGTAACTGCCGCATCAGTGGTAGTGACCGCGCATACAGTATTGCCTATTTAGCTCACGAGGATGCCAGACTCCCATCCCCATCATACACCTAAATACATACGCTTTGAGTAAGCTGTGAGAGGTGACTTAGCTTTAAGACAGTGGAACTTAAATGCCTAGACCATTGCACCTATGCCTTTCTTTAACTTGTGCTCGCAGATCTGACTTACATGCCTGCTGTGGCGGTAATCAGTGCTTCTGTGCTGTCTGTGGCTTGGCGTGACACAGACAGCTGTGCCACGCCACGGCTATCTGCCATTGGCATGGCAGATAGCCGTATCCCTTGATTTTGAAGAAGGTGGCCGTGAATATAGGATCTAATGACTGCTACGATTATGCGAACAACGATGCGCACTCTGTTCAGCTATCTATGAACTGGATAGACCGTTTCTGAAAATAATCTTTTGGCTTTCTGGCTACGACGTACTTCTACATAACAGGCTATAAATACTAAACTATGTTTTTCTAAAGTCTATAGTTTTTTGTCAAATACTTTGACCACACGCCGGCTGTAAGTCGTTCATCTCTTCCTCCCTATGTCAACATAGCCTCGCATAGGGTAGTAAACCAGGTTACTTCTCTGGCCGATTTTCTTACCATTTCCTCTGCTATTTACTTCCTCTTCCTCTCCATCAAAACATATTTACAAAGGAAACCTTAGTTACAAAACGAGAGAAGAGTAAATGTTTTAAGGTCACGTACCTTATTACGATTTAGCCTGTTGATTTTACTTCTAGCGTTACCTGTACAGTAGCTTACCTGGCGTTTGTGAACATCCCGAAGATTACTTCTATGATTAATTCAACGATTCCACACGAACTGAACTTGTTGTGGACGCCGCTGCACAGACAGTTGAAGTGGCAAAGAGATTTCACATAACACAAGTAAGAGGTCTGGTTGTCTAAACGGGAAATTGGCGCTTAGCCCGCTTGTTTGTCAAGAAAATCCGTGCATGTGGGGCAGGCCACGACCTGCTCAAGGCAACCTATTCGAGCTTGTCGCCTGCCTCGTGTGCAGGATTCTTTGGGCGTGACATTCACGTTCAGAGAGCGAGGTCAGTTTGATTTGATGTAAGGGGTCTCGCACAGCTTTAGCTGTGGCCAGCGCTTACGGAAAGTTCAGTGTGGCAACTGCACCAAGTGATCTTGAATATACTCGAATAGCTTACGTCTAAAGGCTCTCCGGCGTACGCGTAACACTACGCGTAACGTGCACGAATTACACCGTGCTAAGCGCTCATAAGAATATTTTATTTCTACTGTCTAGAGTAAAGAGGTGGTGCGAGATTAGTTTTGTTTATGCTGAATATATGCAAGATTCTTATAGCAACAGTTCATACGTGTGCTTAACGAGCGAGTGACTCAGTCGGCTATTCAATCACGCTCACAAAAAAAAAAATTGCCAGAGTTTGCTTGCTTATTGGTTATTGATGCTTCGTATCTGACTGATTGATTAGAAAGACCGAGAGCGCGTGCGCACAGTCTTATTTCGACAGGTTATGCCATGTAGTGTTACCACGCAGAAAACCGCAGGTGATATATATTATATAAAAATAGAACGAAAGACAGAGATAAAAGCCAACTAACGAATCCTTCAGATCACTTTCAGAGGGCGGCCTGCCGTCAATTTTCACGCTTACTTAGCTGCTCTCTTATTTTCCCCGAACGTACGATAAAACGCTGTGGATATAAGTTCTCAGATTTCAACAGAAACTGCAGCTCCGGTGCTCCGCTCTCGCTCCTCCGTCGACGCACGTGAAGAGTAGGAGGTGCAGTGAAGAGCCAATTTGCATGTTTTTTCTCCGCCCCCTGTTCAGTATTCGCGATGCGCTCGAGCACGTCGCCGTCCCGTCAGCCTCGTGGTTCTCACGTCGCCAGTCTTGAGAGAAAAAATATCGCGGTCCAAGGAAAAACACTTTTGAGGCTTACTCAAGCCTAGCTCTGCATGAGTAATGGGCCTCGGCGCAGTGAAAATACGATGAGCAGTTCCCGAGACTGCCGTTTGGAGCAGCACTCCGCTTTGAATCGGGCCGCGCAGCCCGTAATAATGCTGCCCTGCTTCCGAAATAGATTGCGTTATTTCTAACCCTGTTCAACCTCGTCGGCTCTTATTT
Organism: Dermacentor variabilis; assembly: GCF_050947875.1. NCBI lineage: Eukaryota > Metazoa > Arthropoda > Arachnida > Ixodida > Ixodidae > Dermacentor > Dermacentor variabilis. Next base: position 119,359,290 of record NC_134573.1, read on the forward strand.
CTTCATTCGGATAAGGAGCCCTCCTATTCTTTTCGTTTTCTGCCAGAAAATGTTTGTTGTTCATTTGATCATTTGTTACTAAGGTTGGGTTGACATAGTACGAAGATGGGAGAACCCACCTGAGCAATCTTGTTTGAGATTGTCGCTCAACTACAATGGATATGTCAAAGTCTTCAAAAGCACCTCGGAACACAATGTCGAAATTGTCTTAGAAGTGACCAGTTCTGAGGAGAAATCATTTCCTGAACGTGAGCCCGAATGGTGCGCCGCGTTCTGTATGGGCGCTACCCGTTTATGTATGCTTTCTTTCACGTTGGGAGATTACGACAACGTTATAAAGTTTCTATATACTTAAAAACAGCAGTGTGTTGACGTTTCCAAACAACGTTTATTCAAGGCCGGTGATTGTAGAGGAACGACTTAGTCCCCTGAAAGGAAGCTAAGCATTTCACGGGACCGAACCGCGATCCCGTTACCGTTGGTTCGTATACACTATAAAGCAGATTCCTTCGTCGCTTTCCTCGCTGTAAATACCGTGCGATCTCATTGTCTTCCATTCTTTCAGTGTTCAAGGAAGCAAGAAAATTTCAATCGCGTCATTCAGTAGGTTTCTGTATTCATTCGACTTCCTACATCATTAACGTACGGCTCACTTGATCTGGTTTAATGGTTTAATTTTATTCGCACAAATTCCAGGACGCAATTGCAAGGTCCGGCGCTGCAGATGGAACGCTATTTGCTTTATTATCATGCATGCACTCAACTTGATGTCCAACTTAGTGGCTCTTTCTTATAAGCGGAAAGCTTACCCAACTGAAAATTGGGTGTTGTCTTTTTCCTGGCTTCGATATGTTTCTTCCGGAGTATATTTAAAAAAAAAAAAAAGCCCTCTCAGGCAAGAAATGTTTGTCTGCATTTAGCCTCCTTCGCTAAAGAATCTCCAAATACCTTAAGATATCAGGAAATTTAGCCAAAAGCCCTTAGTACCGTTTTTTGATAGACTATAACGGAGTTACAGTCCATGGTTAGTTCAGAAAACAAATAAGATTGAATTACTGCATACATTTGTTTTACTGAAATGACACTTCAGTACTAGTTTAGCAGAAATATGTACTCTTCATGACCGAAAATAAAAGTGAACGAGCTGTCCTAGCTTTTCTTAATGTGGAATCCATCCAGGCTTATATTGTTTTCAGTCGCGGATAGTTCAGAAAACCAATTACAAATATATATTTACTGCAATAATGATACATTTACTTCGGGAACATTTGATCACTTAGTACGAATCTATTCTCCATGTCCGGAAATAGAAGTGAACAAGTTCTTGTTTTCCTTGATGTTGAAGGATGCTTGGGATTTAATTTGTGAGCTTAGGCACATCAGAGCAGGCTTGAAGCGCACTATGTTTTCATGCAAACAAGACAAAATATCCTCGGAAAGATGGAGATTTGAAGTGACCTGCAGTGAAAGCCTGAGTCTGGGGTCGACGTTTCGACAGATACCTGACTTGGCCCCAAGAAAGATCCGCGAGCCTAGACGTTGGCTCCGGCGACACATCTCCTGCTCGGTAACTGTCGATCACTTCAAGCATACTTTCAAATTTCTTTCTGCTCACTATTGCAGCGACGCATTTTGGTGCTGCCCGCGAGCTTTCCTCTTGCTTAGAACCCCAAGAACTGAAAGCGTCTGTCTGTATCTGTCATGTCCACGTGACTCTTCTTGCGTTATGGTGAACAAACATGGTCGCCGACGTGAAAAGCCGACGACACTCCGCTCTTGTTTTAAGCAGCGTGGTTGTTGCTTACTATATTCGTGGCATTATACGTATTTCCGCAGTAAGCAATTCTTTGACCCCGTGCAAACGTATGACTCGGCGTTCTCTCTTATTTTTTTCTCCGGGCAGCCCCGATCCGAGAAGTTCATTTCTCTTCGTTATGCTCACCGAGTCACACTCACTCTCTCAGCGTTCGTCTTGTTTTCATCAGCAACAGCGCTCTCTTCCCATAATCTAATTGCGAACCGACTCCCATCCCAGTTTTTCTTGATAAACATTCCCCGCAGCAGCGTCCTCACTAAAGGGAATCGGAGTTGCTCCAACAGTGACGACCTTTGAAGACGCTGAATTTGCTGCAGAGCTAGGCAGTTAATGACGTTTATAGAGCGTGCGTTTATGAGACTCTTCTAAGAACAGTTGGTGGCGTCAAGAAGATGATCTTTACAATAGCTATTTTGTGGGCGCCGAATTGACGCGTTCGCTGAAATGTAGAAGCGCGAATACGTAATGTTAAGGATAACTTGGACGTCGCAATATGCAAATTCCTATGTATCACGTATACTTATCAGATTAACATCAAAGCATGTGGCATTGGTTTAAATCAGCTATTAATGTGTACCAGTGACGTAACCAGAATTTGTTCTTTTGTGCGCAGGGGGGTGGGGGTTGAGGAGAGTGTTCACGCATTTGACTGGGGAGGCTGATGAGGAGGCTGATGAGGAGGCTAAGGGGGTGGAGGGGTGCTGGGTAGGCCGTACATTAACACAGAAATTTCGAGCGGTTAGGGATGTGGTGCGCGCGGTTCCGGTGTGCCGCCACCTGGCTACGTTACTGGTGTGTACACATTCATCATGCACAATCATCCTGCTGTGTTGTAGTAGAGACAAATCTCTTTTCCCGGATATTCGATGTCTTCGCTTTCTCTTCCACAGTCAAGGTGCGACCATTTTACCGGCGGCTTATGTTTCAACCATACGGGCCCAAACTTCGTCCCTTGCCTGTTTGCGCTAGGGCTCCGAAGGAGCAGAAAACTATGAAACGTTAGTAATGAGATTCAGTATTTTCTCGAAAAAGTGAGCTGATTAATTCAGATAGTCTGCGTCCAAGATGTAGCCTCAGACAACAAAAATGTTTCACGCGAACAAGGTTACGCGTATGCGGACGATACCGCCATTTTTTACAGTGAATAAACGGGATTATGAGAGCACGTGTGTGATGGTGTTGCTGGGAGAAGTTACGCTTCATATATGCTCATTGTATTCTTGATTGAAGCACATGAAACATACCATCGAATCATTGCCACAAAAAGATTTTGCTTTTCACATGCCGTAAGTTTGGTGCCTTTAGGATGCACCAACTATTCCTCGTCCGTTTGCAAACTGAAATGTTATCACACAAAGTGTCATAAATGTTTAACATTATACAGCTAGGCCACGTGTATACATGCCGTTACATATTGTAAATACAAGTGCTTCGAATTCTGCGCTTTCTGTAAGCGCATTGCTTCCGGTGGAAAAGTAGAGAGATAGAGAGAAAGGCAAAGAAAAGACAGGGAGGTTAACTTCAGATTATCTCCGGTTGGCTACCCTGTACTGGGGGAGGGGCAAGGGGATGCAATACGTGAGAGAGAGAAGGATTAAAAAAAGAAAAGAAAAACCTAAACACACACACGCACGTACACACGAACTGTTTCTGTGAGCACTGTCACGCAGCCCGCAAAAGCGTTCCTAGTCTTACCCAGTGTCACCGTACAGTCCTACGTCACACAGTGTACATTCACAATTTGTCAGAAAGTCCCGTGTCTTTCAAGTATCGCAGCAGCGCCTTCATAGCAGATCCCGCTGATGTTCGCGTAGGCCAGTTCCAAGGATCTTGTTTTCTGACATTGGGCGCTTGTCCAGTTTGTCTAGGGTGGCTGAGAGGATCGCTCTTTGTGAGTTAAAACGAGAGCACTGACAAAGAAGATGCTTGATTGTTTCATTGCACCCGCAGAAGTCGCAAAGAGGGCTGTTGGCCATTCCGATGAGGAAAGAGTAGGCATTTGAAAATGCTACTCCAAGCCATAGACGGACTAGAAGGGTGCAGTCACGTCGTGGAAGCTCGGGCGGAATGCGGAGCTGTAAATTAGGGTCCAGGGTATGAAGGCGTGCACTTGTGAAATCGGATGAATTCCATTGGGCTAATGTCAGGTCACGCGCAAGTGCGGAAAGTTTTTTTCGCTGCGTCGGCTCTGGAAGGAGGAATGGCAACGCAGTTGACGCCTTCATGGGCAGATCGGGCAGCTGCGTCGGCTCGATCATTGCCATGTATGCCACAGTGACTAGGCAACCACTGATATATTATATCGTGTCCTTCGTCAACTAATCGATGGTGGAATTCTCTGATTTCTGCGACGAGCTGCTCATGTGATCCACGGCGCAGTGCTGAGAGTACACTCTGTAGGGCTGCCTTGGAATCACAGAAGACTGACCATGCGTGGGGTGGTTCCTCCTGAATGAAATGAAGAGCCGCACGCAGGGCTACCAGTTCAGCAGCTGTCGTAGATGATACATGTGACGTTTTTAACTGTATTTTGACGTATCGTCGTGGTATCACGACAGCGGCAGCTGTACTTGCAGATGTGACTGAGCCATCGATGTAAACGTGTACGCAGCCACTGTGCTCCTCATGTAAAAGTTCTAATGTGACCTGCTTAAGGGCAAACGACGGCATGTTGGATTTATTCATGATTTCTGGGATGGTGAGGTGTATTTCAGGTCTGTGCAGGCACCATAAAGGTGAGGATGGTCTTGCTGCAGGCATGTAGTTCGATGGCAATGAGGTACGATTGGCATCAATTATACGACTGAAAGTTGTGTGTGGCCTTTCTGCGGGTAGAGCGGCAAGATGGTGATAAGGTAGTCGCGCAACGTGCCGAATATGCGCCCTGAGAGCGTCGGTTGCCAAGTATGTTGATATTGGGTGATCTCGGGCTATCACAATCGTTGCCGCTGTAGACGCACACCTCGGAAGACCGAGACACGTCCTTAGGGCTTGAGCTTGTAGTCCCTGGAGTACACGCAGGTTTGTTTTGCAGGTGTTTCCAACCACAGGAAGGCTGTATCTTGCATAACCGAGGAACAAGGCATTATAAAGCTGCAGCATTGACCGCACCGATGTGCCCGATGACTTTCCGCCGAGAAATTTGAGGAGATGTATTATTGTAATTAACCTCTTCTTTAGGTAATAAACATGCGGGCTCCATGATAGGTCGCGGTCAATAATTACTCCTAAAAAGCGGTGTTTCCGTGCATTTGCAACTGCCTGCCCATTGACGTTTACATTGCAACGCTTCATTTCCTTCCGAGTGAACGGAACAAGACAGCATTTCTCTGAAGACAGCTCTATGTTCTGTTTTCGCAAGTACAGTGATGTTAACGTAGCTGCCTTTTGTAGCCGTGCTCGTAGCTGCAGTCGCGTTACTGCAGACGCCCAAATGCAGATGTCGTCGGCATATATTGATACTTGAACTGTGTTGGGCAAGCATCTGACTAGGCCAACGAGCACTAGGTTGAATAGCGTCGGGCTCCAACACTCCGCCTTGCGGTACTCCACGGAACGTTTGGTGTTGAGTCGTGGCGCCATCCTCGGTCATCATGAAGAAATGCATGTCGGTCAAATAACTGTACAGCCACTGAAAAGTGTGGCCACCGATTCCAGTTTCAATCAGAGCATCTATAATGGCAGAATATGCTATATTATCATAGGCGCCTTTTATGTCTAGGGATAGTGCCGCAGTGAGTCGTTTCAGACGTTTTTGATGTTGAACAAACGTAACCAAATCGATGACATTATCTATGGATGAGCGCCCACGCCGGAAGCTATCCATAGCATTTGGGTACACGTTGTAATTTTCCAAGTACCATTCCAGGCGCGGCAAAATAATTATTTAAATTACTTTCCCCAGGCAACTGGCCAGAGCGATGGGGCGGTACGATGACAAGTTTAACGGTGATTTACCAGGTATGAGAAGTGGAACCAAACGGCTGCATTTCCATTCACGTGGAACCAAACCGTTGCGCCAAGACTCGTTGTAATGGTTTAGCAGCATGAGTCGTGCTTTCTGCCCAAGATTGGCGAGCGCCGCATAGGTAACGCCGTCTGGCCCAGGTGACGAAGAGCGCCTGCAAGTCGCCAGCGCCACTTCAAGCTCTTCCACCGAAAACATTACATCCATGCGGGAATACCGTAGCACAGGAGTGGCACATGGTGTAAGTGCGCGTTGGAGCTGCAAGCTGGCAAGTCTTGAGCAAAATTCTTCAGCAATGTCAATTTCGCAGCGACCTTGGTGAAAAGCGAGGGCTTTGAAAGGAACACGCTGTTGCGGTGATACGCGAAGTCCACGCACGGTTCTCCATATCTGAGATAATGGCTGACGTGGATTCAAGGGCTCACAGAAACGTTTTGAGATTGTAGTGCATCGATGCGACGTTGAATCTTCTTTTGCATCCGCGTAGCGTCCCGGAGATCATAGATGGATTTAGTTCTCCTGTATCTTCTTTCAGCCCGCCGGCGAATTGCTCGTAGTCGTTGCAGTTCTGCTTCAAATTCTTCATATTTCTGGAATACACTGCACATTGCACAAACACAGTTAGTAATGGTGACAAATACATTTTCTTACTCATAATTCGAAAATAGATGGCGAAGTACGCAAAGACAATCGGTGGCCTTCACGTCGTCTTAAATTAAATTATGGGGTTTTACGTGCCAAAACCACTTTCTGATTATGAGGCACGCCGTAGTGGGGGACTCCGGAAATTTGGACCCACCTGGGGTTCTTTAACGTGCACCTAAATCTAAGTACACGGGTGTTTTCGTATTTCGCCCCCATCGAAATGCGGCCGCCGTGGCCGGGATTCGATCCCGCGACCTCGTGCTCAGCAGCCCAACACCATAGCCACTGAGCAACCACAGCGGGTCCTCGTCATCTTCACTAGCGCTTTCTGGATTTCATTGCTTAACTGTATGCAGCCGTATGTACACGCTTCGTGGCGGGTGACTCAGTGTATGCAGATATAGTGCTTAGAATGCAAATGATCATTGCGCGCGCTGACCAAACAATCATCGTGGTAGATCGTGTGGCTCATTGTTAGGCAGCGCGCGCGCTTTTTGTCTATGAGCTTCACCCTCACGCGACACTCGGTGCTTCCATTCCGTTTTCCCATTTTTCGCCGCAACAAGTTAAATTTGATTGCGCGTGGCTCTACGAGCTCATCTTTGCATTTACGTTGCTGTTTTCTTCCTCAGGGTGGCATCGCTCCAGCGCTTTCCCTGTACGGTGCTTGAAATATCTGAAGAAAAACAAGGAAGAAAAAAGAAAGCAACCCGATACCTGAGTAAAAGCTGCCTGATAGTGTGGCGATAATTGTTGCGAAAAGTGTGAGGCTCCTCAAAACGAAGACTGTGAAAGAAGCCAAAATAACACAGAGAAAAACAAGGAAATCAAAGCTTATGGCAATCATAATAGGGTAAAATAGTTAAGCGTAGCGTGTTTACGTCAAACTAGCATCAGTGGAAAACTGAGTTATATGTGAAAGCAAGACAGGACCTGTAAATACGTTTGCGCGCGTTTATATAATTGTTTTGTTAAATCCCTGTTTAGTGTGGCCCCACGCTTGATTTTCAAAGTATACGTTAGTGCTGCATTGAAAGACATAGTCGGTTCGGTGCCCCTTAAAGGCACCAACACCTACTAAATTTAGTGCGTTGTAGAAAAAATATAACCAATAATCCTAACACTGGTGAAATGACCGAGCTCACTAAAGAAGTGTTGAATCATCGCAGAGACTTAGTGATCAGCTTCGTGAGTTGAATGCCTCTTAATTAAAATTCACCGACTCCAGGAAACTCATTCCCCCAAGCTCATCGTGCTTAAACTCTATATACTATTTCGCTAGTTATGCCTATTCAAATAACATCACAGCTTGCTTTGGTTCATAATGTCATTGGCCGATTTCTAGCATTGTTATGAATTTCCTGTTTTGTTAACCAGCGCGATCTTTTTTTTTTTTTTTGCTCCGTTTGATAGACTATGTGATGCTGTACGCCTTAGACCCCTAAATAGTAATAAATATTCCTTTAAGCATCACCGTACACTATTCTGCGAGAGAAACCTAGGCCTCTTCGTCACAGGCCCACCTGCGTTTAATTTTACAGCTATCTTTTAACGGAAAATAAGGTTGATCTCCTATATACAGTAAAAAGTGGCCACATAAGTTTTGTCAGTTTAGTTCCCACGTTATGTTTTAGGGCCAGTGTTCTGCTCAAGACCGCCACACCGAGGAATTAAGAAATACCGCAATGCGTTGGCGCTATACGCGTCTATGGACCAGTCGTAACAGACGCCTCTGTTACATCCCAGTCAAGGCAGAACAACTTATAAGGAATATCTAGTTCCTTGTATTGTGTTTGATTTATGATGGCGAACGTAGCGATAACCCTCCGCCAGGCGCAATCTGTACAAATGCGAGCCAACTCGGGCACCCGGACAGCTAGCAAACTGGAAACGCGATTGGCGGTTGTGTAGAGGGGTAATCGACAAAGCCTTCCCTATTAAAAACCGACTTCTTTGTGGGAGGTTACCGAGACACAGCTGGTCATGATAATACAGAGCAGACAGAAGAAAAAGCAAACGACAGTAAAGATAATAGTAAGATAACAACAGTAAAGACAGTAAAGAAAGCTCAACAGAAAGCTGAAAAGCGATACCTTCGCTCCAGTGTGATGCATATATTGACGCAACATTCAAAGGGTCGTCTCACTGGAGCAATGGGCATTCTGTCCGTTGGCTTGTCTAACGAATCCGCACCGAATGTGATGTTACCGAGATTATATAATCAATCGAAAATGCAGTCCATTCAACTTCTTGTGTTGGTCTCGTCATATGGGCACCCTTACCGGCAAATAACCGCATACAACCACGACACTATAGTGCACGCAGTTTGAGCTCCTAGCAATCGGCTGGGAAGCCGTTCTTGAAATCTGAGACGCACTGATGGGATCGTCTGTGGGCCGCCATGAATAAAGACGATATTGCAACGACTGGACGACTCATTTATAGATAGCGAGCCTGCATTTTCCTATTGCGTCACGCGCGGCATCCCTGCAGTAGCAACCCCCTGCGTAAGTCTTCTTTGCATCTTTTGTGCGATTATTGCTCATCGCTGTTAGTATAGCATAGAATGAGAACTGCAGATTACGAGGCCCTTCGGTAACGGCTGTAGCAGCGCGTAAAGAGTTGCATTCTGGAAAACAAAGACGGCGACGTGGAAATCATTGCTTAGGGCTTTTTGCGGTAATGAGCACCGATGCCAGGTAAACTTTTCATCGGGTAATTCAATGTCACGGTTGCTTCTGATTTCGTGTTGCTTTCCTTCTCGCGTGAGCGAAAATAAATCGGCCAAATTAGGCGAATCAGCAGTGAGTGAGGGCACTTGTATGTATGCATATCAGTGTGTTTCTATGTAGAACACTAAATTATAGACTTGCGTACATCATTGAAAAGCGATCACACTCGTTATTGCAGGAAAATATTTGCTTGTTAAGAAGGTTGTTAGTTATTAGTGATGTCAAGAGGCGTTATAGTTTAATTAATGAAACGCTCGGATAGCAGAGCACCGTAGCGAGAGGTCACACAGCTTAGGCAGCACAGGCACAAGGCTTCCAACCACACGCTGTCGTCGTCTTTCTCGAAGCAGTGCCTGTTGCTCGTTCTTCTCCAGTACAGTGAGAATAAGTCCCAGAGTCAGCTGCAGCATTCACTTAGGAATTTTCCGCGTCACCTACCGATAGTCGTATAAATGATTTTCGTGCCCAAATCTCAGGCTCCTGGCCTCTGAATCTTGTTACGTAGCGTGCAGCTGTGTTCAGCTGCAGTCGTATACCTTAAAGTTGCATGCTGACGAGCCCGCTGGCTCGTGGTCTTCGATCTACGAAATACTCAAGAGTATAGAGAGCACGTGATTGCGATCGGTGGGGATACATACTCGCGACTAACCTAATTGGTTAAGATCACATACACATCGTAGAACATGTCGTCTAAACAGGCTCTTTTACCCCTATGTTATATTAATTGCACACCTACTACTCAACTATAATATACCGTTCAAACTGCCGATGCTGTTTTAGCTGTACTTACAGACCAGTCTCAATTTCTTCTTTTTCTCTCTCTCGAGGAGCTTGTAGCATTTAAACAGGGCCCTCGCGCGTGCAAGTCCTGTCTAAGTTGCTATAAACGAAGTTCTGAAAAGCAAATGCACCTACCTGCACGATCTAGTGGAAGTCATCTATCCAGTGCCGACGCCTCTTCTTTTCCCTAGAAAGGCCTGTTCAAAGTTTAGGATCATCAGCTATTCATTCTCATCGCTGTAGGTAAATTTCTGAGCCCCTATTAAGGTGAGTATCTTGATCAAACTAGCTAGGCGTGTACGTGCACGCTTCTTTTCGATTTGGGACGCAGGTCCACGCAAATGCGGCAACGATCACGATCTTTACATAAATTAGGATTATAACAAATTATAGTGCATCTCGTATCTTTCGTGAATTCCGTAATTTCATGTGACCCTTCCAGCAATTACGTGGTACCTTTACATACCTGGTTTCTGAAGACCTATTCAGTGTCTAGCGCTCATCGTCATTTGGTGCTGTAAATTTCTATCTAATTAAGTCAAGTATACCGTTGCAGCCATGACACCACGATATAAAGACGACCCAAGATTCGAAGGCATCTATAAGAGGGGTCGGGTTTGTCGGGACCCACATGGAAGAAGATAACACGACACGGAAGCTGATGCTCTTGGTGCTCAAACAACCCTCATGGGCGTCTGAGGCCCAAGGAAAAGGACGAAGGTGCACCCTTCGCTAATAAACTTTTTGTTCTACCAAAGGCCTGAGGCACGAGAGGGCGTGGTAATGGCCTGACATCCCGCATACACGCTATTAAGCACAATTAGCTAAGAGTTGCTGTCTGCCTCTCTCAGTCTTCCCACATGCACCTTTCATGTTCTCACAGAAAATAAGTAGAAAAGTACATGCGAGCAAAACAAAAGAAGCAGCTAACTGACCCTCAGGGTAGAGGACGCCAACACAGAAGAACGCCTTGGCACAAACGCCCAATGAGCGAGAAAACTGGCCGAGGAGATTAACAATCACTGCTCGTCTTTAATTTGCAACTTTTCTCTTCAGCGCGCGTTCCTGTTCTGGTCTGTGTTTTCTTTCTTCTCATCCGAGCGAGTTTAGCCAAGAGCGAGCGGTCGTGCAATTGATTTACGTCCAGGCGATGGGTGGACCAGAACACGGCTGGAACAATGCCGTTTCTCATTGCAAGGTTCGAGCTGCCTCGCCGATGGTTGAAGATAATAGGGGCGTATTTCCGGTAATGGTGTGGCCGAACACCATCTCGTGGTGTTTAGAAGGAGCGTGGTGGGAGTGGCTAAAGCCCACCGGACCGCGCAAGTCTTCGGAGGACTCGCCGAAACAGCACGTTTCGAGTTTCTTGGGAAAGCTGGGTGCAAGCGTGTATTCTAGATTCGTTCGCGCCCCTGCGAATTGCTTATGCATATGGCCATTCCCGCTCGCGAGCTGCTCTAGGAGTTGGTGATACTACTGAGATATTCAAAGAGAATATCATGCGCCTAGGGGTCCAGCTTGAAGGCTAACACACACACACACACACACACACACACACACACACACACACACACACACACACACACACACACACACACACACACACACACACACACACACGCGCGCGCGCGCGCGCGCACGCACACACGCACGCACGCACACACGCACACGCACACACGCACGCACGCACACACACACGCGCACACACGCACACACACACACGCACGCACACAAACACACACACACACACACACGCGCGCACACACACACACGCGCGCGCACACAAAGTCAGATGCATTACAGCGGCGACGCGAGGATGGCCGAATATTTGCCTTGTGTAAAGGCCGCCCCACATTCAGCGTTTCTACCGGCGTTTTTTGGCGTTGCGTCTCCCGGCGTGGTCGCATGAACGGCGCCAGAGAGGGCGTCCAGCCACACGGGCGGCACGCGGACCAGCGCCAGCGCAGCGTCGCACAATGTGACCAGATTTATTTTACCAGATACCTCCTAAGCTAATTGTGTAATATCAATGAAAAGAGCTGTCATAAGTATTCTTCAATGCAATACTTATGCCTTTTGCATAGTTTTACGCTAAATAAAATATTCAGGGCTGTGTAGAAAAATTACACAAGGCTAAGCTTCAGAAAACTGGCAGCAATATCGGCGTGAACATCACGAGCGGTCGGCGCGTCGGCGTGCGAAGCTGAGCATCGAGGGTTCTTTATTCTATGATAGAGGGGGAAGTAGGTGCTTTTTATTGCTAGACGCCATACGCCACATCATGGAAAGAAGGCAGCAGCTTTTGCTGCTAAAAAAGAAGCTCCTGCTTCTCATTTGGTACACCCGGCAGGACGATGGCGGCGACTTCAATCCACAAAACGTTTTTTTTAACACGATTCTTGTGTTCCTTGTGTTTGGTCTGCCACAATATCGGCCTTGCTTCTACAATGGCTATAAGAAGCTCGTTATCGATGTTCGCCGGTAGCATGATTGAAGCAACCAAACAAACAGCAATGGCGGCGCGAACTGCGAATCTGCGGAAGTTTCTTGCAAGAGTTGCCAGCAGCGCGGCCACGCCCTGCCACGCGCTGATTGGTCGGCGCTGTCGAGCCGCTTCCGACGGCGGCGGCGAGATCTGGTGTCCCTTGAGCACGACGTTTTGGCTTGGCGCCAGCCTCAGCGTCGACGCCGAGCGACGCCGGGTGACAAAACGCCAGAAAACGCCGGGAAAACGCTGAATGTGGGGTGGCCTTAAAGTGTTCGATGCGTTGAACGTGGCCCAGCGCAGCTCGGTGTTCAGCTGTTACCGCAGCGCATGCGCGCAAATGCGCGGCGTGCGAGCGCCTGCTTCGCTGTTCCTGGCGCTAACTCAGTGTGCTCTTTCAAGTGCACTCGAACTGTAGGCCAGCATTCGGCATGCCGGGCAATGCTAGCGCGCGATGGCCTAGCAGCTTCAGCGTGTGTATATATATATATATATATATATATATATATATATATATATATATATATATATATATATATAGATATATATATATATATATATATATATACAAACTTTATCGAAAGTCTTCTGCGGGGTCAAGGGAGGCTTGAGAAAGATGCTTTCCCGCAACGAACATGGTCGGTCAGACTGCGCCGTGACGCTAAACGGCCGAGCGGGAACTTTTCGCCGGCGTAGCGTAAACCTGAGCCGATCGCGGCGCGCGTCTGCGTTACGCGCCTCTATAACCACTCTAAACGCGCTGTTCAGAGAACTTGCGCAAACCCTGGCGGTGCCAGAAAGATTGGGCAAATGTTTTTTGAGAGAAAATTCAGAGCGTTACTATCCCTGTTCGTATTTGCCCCTGGAAAATACTTGAAGTGTCGCGGCAGTATAGAGACAAATTTTGGCTTCTACAAGTACGTTAATTGCCTGTATCACTATCTGTTCTCCCTTTCCATTTTCTTTTCTCATACCTCTACCTTGCTTCCTCACTTCTCTTTCTATACGTATGGTATGGAACCGAAAGCATCATTAATTAGCCTCCTTTCGTTTCCTTCGCATCCGTGCACCACGCCGGTTTTGTGGCTACGCCGCGGCGCTGCAGAGCCCAAGGTCGCAAGTTTGAGTTCGGGTCACAGTGGCCGCACTTTTATGGAGGCGAAATGCAAAATGCGCTCGTGTACCTAAATTTACGTGCACATTTGAGAAGCTCAGGTAATCAAATTTATTCCGGAGTCCTCTACTACTACGTGCCTCATAATAATATCCTTGTTCTGCCCATAAAAATGTGAATATTTTTCTTCAGAAAGGGACGAGGATAGCCAATGTCCTATGGGCAATTCGTGAAGTGCATGTGTAAAATGGCACAAAAAATAGCCAAATACGTGGTAGGAGTGTCGTTGCAGTATAGTAGAACACGTGGCGGGATTAAACAATGTGGTGCCATAGTATCCGGAGTACGCACCTCAGTAATATTTCTTGCATTCGAGGGTTTCATGCCCGTCGATATAAATTTTTTTGCACAAACTGCAATTGGTGTGATTGCCACTGGGTGTGTGACGACCTACATTATGATTTGTGCGTTCGCACACGTTTTGCGGTCACATGAGAAGTCCTCAAATCTACTTTATATTTACTTGGTAGTTCCTTAGAGCTGCGCGATATTTTTTGGACCTTGGAGCAGCGCTGATGGTGCTTTGAGCGCAACGAAGGTGCCATTAATCGTCCTCCGGATCAGCGACTGGAACCAGACGCTTTAACTGCCTGTTACCTTGTGTTCCTGCGCTTGTTACTTGCTTATTTTGGTTGTGTGTGTACCCTTGGCTCGTCGCGCTAGAGCGCAACTACTCAAGTTGGGGTTGGCTCCGTGAACATGCGCGAACGTTTATACAAACAATCGTCGCGCTAGAGCGCAACTACTGAAGTTGGGGTTGGCTCCGTGAACATGCGCGAACGTTTATACAAACAATCGTCGCGCTAGAGCGCAACTACTGAAGTTGGGGTTGGCTCCGTGAACATGCGCGAACGTTTATACAAACAATCGTCGCGCTAGAGCGCAACTACTGAAGTTGGGGTTGGCTCCGTGAACATGCGCGAACGTTTATACAAACAGGGACGTGTGGCCAGTCCATCGTGTACGTCTTGCGGCTGCTGCGAGACACTTCAGCACCTAATATTTGAGTGTCCCGCTTTCAGTGCAAAGCGAATGTCGCTAGTGAGAGACTATCACGTCCTTGGTCTACGGTGTACGACACTCGACGATTGTTTGTATGCCAGTGGTTGTGCGTCTCGACCTGATGAGGCTCAGCGCGCTCTGCTTACTTTTCTAGAGTTAACCAATTTAGGTTCACGTTTGTAGCGTCGATATTATTTCTTCTATTTACCATTCTGTAGTTGCGTGACCTTCAGTGAGCTCTCCTACTGTGTGGGATCTGTACTATGTGCTCTAGTTTATTCTTTTAGATTTCTCCTGTTGCTCTTCTTTTTCTCTTTCCTCCCCTCCCTGTATCTTCTATTTCTGTGTTGCTGTCACCTCCCTTCTGAAGAGCAGGCAGGCATTGTGCCCCTGCCGGTGGCAGTTGCCAGCCTGCTCCTAGCTTTGCCTTTCCTGTTAAATGTATATATATATATATATATATATATATATATATATATATATATATATATATATATATATATATATATATATATATATATATATATATATATATATATGTTTTCAGGACAAATAATAATAATTATAATACCGTCCCTTCATGCATGACCTCTTTCATCTTGAGTACCGTGCTGGGCGTATAACCACGCAACCTTCTTCAGCATCAATTAAGGAATCTCTCTCTCATATTCATAACTCTGTACATCATAAACGTGATTTTATCCAGGATTCACTTCGCCTGGCAGGCTCGATACAATTAAGGTATCGAAACAAAGGACGACGGTGAAGGGCTCCAGCAGCATTAACATTGTGTAGACGTTTATCCATCGCCATGTCATTCTTATTTATTTATTTATTTATTTATTTATTTATTTATTTATTTATTTATTTATTTATATTTTACCCTGAAAGCGCACAAAGGTTTACAAAGGGGAGTGGAGTACACAAATATACCAAAACAAAAATTAAAATGACATCAAACGTGTAAACATCTGCAGGCACATATGAGGATGCAATTTTGAAGGCTCACATAACTGAACATTGAAACACAATGCAAAGTACAGTGTATAGAAACAAAGCAAAAAGAAAATGAAAGACATTCACTTCATGCATCATTAGCTAAATAACTGTGTATCGATAAATGAAACAAGTAACGTTCTGAATTGGAAACAACATTCGAAGGAAGATGGTGCCGGTCTTTGGACGTGCGCGGGACGAAAGAAATAAAGGAAAGTGTTGGTGCGGCAAACAGTGGCACGTTACTTATGGCGACAAGTACGGCAAGTTGGGCGGGTTGGTAAAGTTGCATTGTGAATGTGAAACAGCGCGGTTTCTGGCCGTTGGTCAGAAGTGAAAGTCCTCCTATTTCTTTAGCGCCGTTTTACATTCACAGTGGGCACTATGGTGTTGGTCTAAACGGGCCGAACGATAAGGCATGGTTGTGACAAACTGGCTTTTTAAAAACTGGATGGTGATATATCTTGTGAAAAAGCACAAGACGAGATGCCTTGCGGCGTGATTCAAGTGAGTGCAAGAATACGGTGCGTTTCACTGACCTGGTACTGTTGCCGCGGCGTTATGAACAAGAAGAAGGGGAATCGAGGGGCCTGGTTTTTATGAATCGTATCACAAGAAGCCAACAAAGACACTAGGGACTGCATAGAAGAAATTACTTGTATTTAGCAACTGAATTAAAGAAACGATAAATTAATGGAAATAAGAATGGATGAAAAAAGAAAACAACTTTCCGAAGGTGGGGAACGATTCCATGTCATCACATTAGTCGTGCAATACCGCGGCGCCATTTCTCCATCCACTTTCTGCGGTATTTGTGTTTTACTACTGGAAGTAACCCTGGGTGTGTTAGCCAGCGCCACCACTCACAAACCTTGGCGGCGGATATGCAACATCCTTTCTGCCGCAGGCGTCACGAATAGGTGATCTTTTTTGGGTGAAGGAACTGGTCAATAAACCTATGCTACCTGAAGGCAGCGGTGTTGTCGCATTCAAGACCCTTGTTATGTAATGAACAAGAAGAAAGGGAACCCAGGGGCCCAATTTCCCGGCAACATTGATGTACAAGTAATTACAATAAGCGCAAGTAATTTCCCTCCATGTTGTCCTTGGTGGATTTGTTTGTTGGCTCTTTATGATGCTGCGACATTAGGTAGATAATACAAATCGTGCTGCGCTAGTCTGTGCCATTTTAAGAGAGTAAGTTAGGTGCAATTGAAAAGGTTCACAAATGGAGCAAGGGTATTTAAGTTTTGGACGCACTAGTGTCTTATACATTGTTAGTTTCACAGCTACTGGGGCACGACTAAAGTTTAACCGCAGGTATCCTATAGCATACATGTTACCATCAATGACTTTCTATATTATCCCAGAAAAGCATTACATTGACTCATCAAACAGCGTACCTTCAATATTTTATGTGCTCAATAACGCTCTTAAAACTACGCTACACATAAAGCAAAAAAAAAAAAAGAACAATGCTGGAGCGGAGAGCAACCATCGTAACTTAATTCCTCTAAGACAGTGTTGCTTCATGCCAAGACAGCGCAGTATGTTGCCACCGCGGCAGCGATGTTGTGTTTCCCTCCCCTTTTGCAGCCATTTCCTTTTTTTTTTTGCGCATATAAAATTGGCTGTAAGAGACATCAATTAACAAAGGGAAAATAAGACATCCACCCAATCGTAAGAATTGCTAGAAAGGAAACATATGGGTTCTTCAAAAGAAAAGCCTCGCAGTTGAAGAAATATTCTTCCTGGCCCGGGTCTCGAACCCGGAAACCACCGCCTTTCCGAGGCAGCCGCTCTACCATCTGAGCTAAAACAGGCGGATAGCAGATGGCGGCGCGAAGTTGAACTTATCAACAACTTGGAGCAAAGGCAAGGGTTTGACGTATTAATTCTGCGGATACCCGAAAGGTGAATACAAGTAATTAATAAAGGGAAAGTAAGACATCCACCCATCAGTGGATGCCTTATTTTCCCTTTAGTAATTATTTCTAATCATCTTGAGGGTTTCCGCAGAACTATTACGTCAAGTGACATCAAATAGCGTAGCTTAATATTACTGGAACGCTATTTCTCCAACGCTCTCCTCGGTTTCGCTGTTTGTTGGCCTTGATATATGACAGCTACTATAGTTGAAACGGGGCTCAGCCTGGTTAATCTCCCTGCCATTCCTTTACGACTTACGTATCTCTCTCTCTCTCCAGCCCATCAGGCGTTCTGACGATTCTTCTCGAGCAGACATCATGGACGGTAAATATAAGATTTTTCTCACTCCCACCTCTTGGAGCGCTGCAAGGAGTGTGCATGTACTAGCAGTCTTGATTATATCTCACTGTAATCTTTCCACGTCAAACTGATTCACGATAACATTCACAGCTGTGATATTTTTCGCAGTGTGAGCGAACCTTCAGTAGAGCTAACGCGCTGCCAGACTAAACACTAACGCATGCTCAGCGTCCTTTTTTTTCTATTGTCCGTGATATTTTTTTTTCTTACTGCGCAAAACCTTTACTATCCTAGGGAACCAACTTTGAGGGTAACGCTGGTAGTTTAACGATGTCACGTAACACAATTCATATCACGCTTATGTTGAGGCTAAGAGGCACACGGAGCGAAGTGTCGTTGTCGTGGCGTCGTAGTCAGCTTGCCGGCTTCACCATCCGCTTCCTATTGTTCTCGTTGGCACCATGACGTTGTGCTGCCGGTAACTTCTCTGCGCAGTAAATCGCATAAAGCTGGCAAATCTACCAAAATCCGCATTTTTTTTTTTGGTTACGTACCTAGCACAGGCGCGCAAAGAGAGAGCAAATAAAAAAAAGAATGGGGGAAGGGGAGGGGGGCATTTTAGAAGGGCCAGAACCTCACAGCCCAAATAGAGAAGTGCGCAGTCTGCACAGACTCATATGTAATAAACAAATTCCACGTGAGCAGGTATGAAACAAGCAGGATTATGTGTACAGTCTTACACTGAACACTGTTTCACACCCCGAAGCTACACCTTTGCTTCAGAAGGACGCCTTAGCTGATGGCATCGAGTGAAATTTCGACCAGGTACCTTGTGCTAATAGACGATCTTAATACACTTGCATCACTTTTGTTTCCATTTACAGAGTGGCCCCGCCCACTTTTCCCCCATTCTACTCCTAGAAAGAGAGAGCAGCTGCGCTATATGAAACCACTGTGCTATACGCGCGCTCGTAGATCATAACTCGGAAGAACTTTTAATGAACTGTGCTACCTTACCTGGACGTTCGACTAATTACGAGCAATAATCTACCATCTCCTCCATGGCGAAAGGCAAAAGCAGTGTCTCCACCGGCTGTGGCACACGGTCAATTTGCTTTGACTTAGCCGTGTCGCGGCGTAGCATGTCGCATTCGGCCTGTTAGCAAATTGCTCAGTTTTTTTTTTTTTTTTTTTTTTGTTCCCGGTTCAGGCCGCGAATACGTACGAATAATCTTGCCAGAAGACTTATGCAGGAAATTAAACGTTCCTTCCTATTGCATGCGCTGGTCGAAAGGGGTGGCCACTGCCCGGGTCTCGGTTTAGCTTCCCATAGGACACTGCAACTATGCTTCCAGACAAATTACACAGAAACGCGTCAAGCTATATACAGAAACGCTTAATTGTGACAGGCTGATGGGTACGAATAGGGCGGCATGATTTGTGTCACTTTTTTAAGATAATGAACTTCCCTTTATTTTAATTTTTTCGCTACGGAAAACGTGACATTGGCTAATGACAACGCGAAACTTGCTTTTCTCTCTTCCTGATTGGCTTAATACTTAAGACGCGCAAATTTATTGCCAAGCTGTAACGACGACGAACTGTAAGGACACACAACGAAGGAGATTTCCTGCTTGGGAGACTTAGTGGGCTCTACAAGGAGGAGGAGGAGGAGGGAAAATGTTGCTTGCGGCAGGAGGGTTTATAGCCTCAAGCAACCCAACCTCTCCTTTCTTTCTATTCGTCTGGATATGATTTAGGTTGTCTGATTACTAAAAAGCGGGATCTATGATATCAGTTATTCTTTTTATGGCGTAGTAGTTCAAGAACATTAGTTGCTACTATACTGGTTATTATCCTTATAGATGAGGGGCCGAATTCAAAAAGCTTCTCGTTTGTAAGTGCTGCTTTTCATTGACTGATCGCCTTCGCTAATAACATGTCCTGCATCGCTATTGGCTGGCACGAATGTTTTTAGCATAAGAACGTTTTGTGAATATACGGGCCAGTTTGTTAGGACGCGCACTATCGATCTGGTGCGCATAGTAACTAATCACGTCAGGCATTGTCACGGCGCACTGAAATAAAGATGTGCGGAAAAACAGCACTCTGTATTATAGTATAATATACGTATACGCGCATTGTATACATATATCTGACAACGAAGGTTAGATCAGGCGAGGTGCAGAGTGCCTATAGGTGCATGTTGAATGAATGGCATAAGTGGGAGCGAAAGCGTGGATGGTCCGAATCTTCAATGAATAATATTTACGTGCTGAAAGACCTGGGTAACAAAAAACGCCGCAGCGAATACTCCTAGACGTACATAAACCACTCAGAATTCGTTTATGAACGTCAAAACCTAAGTATGTGCTTGGTCGTTATAATCGCACAGCATTCGCAACAGAACGCGCAGCACCGTTACCGGTAACGAAAGCCGCAGTCTGCTGAGCAGCAATATGCTTCACGGACTCGGCATCACTGCAGATTTAGTACTGCACGGCGGCCTTCTGGCAGCGCTGCGGCAAAAAGCCTGCTCAGAGACTTCGCAGCATTCACTGGAGCAAATTCAGCCTACACCCAGAGGTTTGAGCTATATCGCACGCGTTGCAATGACGACAGAGTTACAAAGCGCAGGTGCATTTGGTTCGCCGACACCAGCGAGCCAGGCACATAGAGCCGCCACAACTGTACAGTGTCGGGCGGAGCGGCGTGTTCCTCGCGATAGGTCGGTGACTTATATCCGAGCGTGACGGTCGTGGCAAGGACGGCTGCGCCCGCCCTGAAGCAGCGGATGTGTTACGTACTGCACCGTCTGTGGTACCTGACCCTCGAAGATGAAGCAACTAGTCCCGTGCCGGCCTGCCTTGGGGGCTGCCGGTAATGGAGAATTTGGGGGGGGGGGGGGGGAAGGCGAAGGCGGGAACCTATTCTGAGTGCCTCCATTTGTTTCACGCGAAGTGCAATACGAGGAAGCTGATATTGGGAGTGGCGTTCGACCCGGCCGTCGGCGCTCGCGTGCAAGCTCATAGGCGCTTTGGTAATTGGCGGATTGCACAGGCCCGCCATATGGCTCAGTGCGAGTATAGCGCGCTGTGAACCCTTCTATTCTACTATTTGCCAAAGTACAGTTGCTGACCCGCCAATATGGAAACTCTTGTCGATGCCTTGCCGATGACAGGGCCATAATGTGGCTAAGTGCGGCATTTACTGTCGGCGATGCTGGTGTTCTCGTATTGATCGGCGAGCAGCAGAAACGTGCCCTTAGAACAGTAACATTTCTCTCGGTCCATCACCCTAGTAGCATTCTGTTCACTGACCTTCGTAATCTTTCTTTCACGGCGTTAAGAAACTTTAAGATTACTTGTTTACCTCGCAAAATACTCAACACCAACTTCTCCTTACCCAACACCATGTTTAACTTCCCGCGTGCAAACACTAGGCAAGTAACTACCCTTAACACAAACGTTCCTTATTGCAGAAATGTCTACGGTGAACGATTATTAGAGTTCTTTGGCGCTATAACTTGGTACACTGTACCTATGGAAATAAAAGTAACCAGAAATGTTGATCTTACTGTATGCAAACGCTTGTTCTTGTCTGGCCAAACGTAATTACTCTTCCTCGAAAAAAAAATTTACTTGTTCATGTTAATAATGTTCTTACTCATTGAGCAAATATGTAGTTGGTTGATCTGTGTATGCATTTTTGTGTATTGGATCAATTTCTATTCACATAGGCTATTGATCCAACTATTTTTGTACGCATTCCTTGAATAGTTTAAATAAAGCCAGTTTTTTTATTGATAGAGACATAGATTGATCGATTCTTTAGTAACTCGCGCACTGCGTGGGCTACGAATCACCGTACGTGTTACTTATTCAAGGCGGAAACGGCGCACTGTGAGCTCAGGTGTTCACTCAAGGGGCATGTGAGTGCAAGCGGCACCTGAGGCGCTCAAGTTACACTTGAGTGGTTCTGACTGAAGTTAACTCAATTAAGCGGTATGCGTGCAAAAGGGCGTAAGTGGCTGATGGCCGCCTTGTTGGCCGCCTGCCACATACACATTTTTAGCACTTTACTCGCCCTTATTCACGAGGACTTCAGCACCCATGGCAGAAGGGACTCCGGATGCGGGGCGGAGTCGAGGGGGGGGGGGGGGGTGCGCGCAGAATCCTGGACGTGGCATATGCATGGCGGCTTCAGAGACTGTGCGTGTGGCATCTGTGCCTGAGCCACGTGCGCTCAAACACATGTGGCTCTTGACATTCACAGAGCATTTTGACATTCAGAGAGCGGCTGAAGACACGGATAAAAAATTGCATTTTCTTGCTACGAAGCCACTCGACTTCCGGCATAAGTATCGGGGAAGGCATATATAGCTTTACTATGGCGGTTTGCAAGAATCGCAGAGACGTTATTCGCACTTCGGACGAACTTGAGGTAAACGGTGCCCATTTGTTACAGTATAGAAACAGCAGCGTATTTTAATATCATGTCATGGTAGCCGCCCACAGCGCACCATACTATAGTTATATCAGTGCATCGCGGTCACTGGTGCAGAGGAAAGGTTACGCTGACGCACGCGCACAAGCACGCTCGGATAAACGTGCGCACGTGCAAGCGAATGCCTCAGCGAGCGGACATCGCCGCGCCGGAAGATTGAGTCATTATTGCGCGCGATAGACGGCCGCATGCTCAGCCAATTAGGAGCGTAAAGTACAGAGTAGCTAGACTAAAGTATGTAGAAAGATGCTAGAGGCCATGCGTCGGATAAATCACTGCCTACACATTGGCTTTTCGGAGGGCATTTCGCGGCACGCAATCAGCTTTCGGCATCATAATTAGGATCTCTTGCTCGCTCAAACTGCCGGAGGTTGAGTACGAGGCCGAACGCGTGGTTCAAATTGAGTGGCCGAGAAATGAGCCGGCATTAGCCCGGCTTGGGCTTTCTCTCTCGAGTCAGCTCTAGCTACCAGGGCACGTGGGACCCCTTGCATCGTGTGCCAGCTGACTGCACTACGTAAGACCTTGTTCGAGGAGCACACCACCACCGTGAGCACCTGGAGCCGCTCGTATTGCCTCTGCTAATTAGTGCTTGCGTTAAGCATGCGCGTGGTTATCCGTTGGCATTTAACATAGCAAACTCCCCGGACGATGATTGCGCCGCTAATGACAAACACGTGAAACTAGAGAAGGGGTTGTTATCCGATGCTCTTTATTTTGTTGACGTGAATGCCACCCTCGACGGCGATCGTTATTACTTTGTCATACTGTTCGCTGAACTGCCTGCTGAGCTATAAACAGCTAGTACAGCAGAGCGCAGCCAAACATATCCGAGTGCAATGGTTTGTGGCTCTCGTGGCGCCAAGATCAAGCCCTGCCTGCGTGTCTGTGACATTGACAACCTTATAAACACAGGGGAAAAAATTGGCATGCCACGCTGAAGATGTCCACGCAATAATTAATAGTCTCATCTGCTAATTGGTGCTCTTCCTTTAAAAAATGTGACTGGAATACCGGGGCCATATTTAAAAAGTTTCTGATTCATAACTGTTCTTTGCCATTGGCGGGTCTATCTTAGCTAGTAATATATCTTGCATTAAAACCAATGGTATCGTAAACGCTTTTTGCGCATACGGGCCCTGGTGTATGGTATAGCTGTCAAAGTGAACAAAGATTGTTTACTGCCTTCTTTCTTATCAGCGCCCGGCTCTGTAGGACATAGACTACAGGTGTAAAAGCGGAAAACAGCAGCATAACCGACACGCACTGTTCCCGGAAATAATAGAAAGTACACAATTAAGCAATATATAGTTATCCGCAAAGTAAATCTTTTATAACTCCAGTGACCAACAGTATGCCGTTAAGGCATTCACGCATGCCTTGTCGCGTTTGTGCAGGACAGATTATTTTCATATATTCCATTCTTCTCATTTATTCCACCCTTTACCCTTCGCCACTGCGAAGAGCGTATGGCAAACATGACAGCTTTTCTTCTGGTTTAACCTCTTTTCCTTTCATTTGCCATTGTTTCTCTTGTCTCTTCTCCTACCCTGGAAAAAAAGTGAGATTTACCATGAGTTCCGCATTTGAAGACTTTTGTGTTTAGCTACACCATAGCTCGCACCTTCTCTCACGCCTGCAGCTTCCAGCGACGTATCGTTGCCGGATTGTGGCTTTAGCGTTAATTCTCTACGCCAAAGTTCCGTATTCATGCGACAAGCCTTGGCTGGTGTCCCCTGGGCGGTGGCTTTAGCAGGTGTTTCCGCCTGCGGCTTCACCAACGCCACGATACTGCAGCTTACTACCCCTCCACTCGGAACTCAATCAACACCTGTAAGATCGCAGGGGGCCCGCGTTCCCTCACGCTCCCGTCATCTCTCGGAAGGCGTGCGTATCTGAAAGAAACAGATTAAGAGAGTGCCCTTGTAAAAAAAAAAAATATATGATCAAAGTTGTTGTCACCAGTGTACCTCAGTTAAATTTATTTGGCTGCCGAGCTTTCCCGCAATACGTTACAACTCAAGGCGTGAAGGCACTCTCACGCATAGGAAACGCTGCTTCACTTCGGCATGACGCTCAGGACGCCGGAAATTTCTTGAGAATTGCTGCACGATCATCAATATCAGTGTCGCTTTTCACACGGCTGAAGAATGCTAAACCAACGTTCACGGCATTTCGGTTACGTCTACCGCTATGCAGTCGATTTAAGTGTCAATTGGTCATAACACCTTATGTCAATGCGTTGTAACATCTTGACGAGAGAATTCGCTAAAGAATAGATTGTCACCCTTTGCATCGCCTTCTTCGCTAATGCACTTCTTTGCACTGCGGCGAAAGCTACCCGCTTCGCAAGGGAGTCTCTCATTTCTTTTGACCGTTCGCTGGTGCTGGTCTGTGTTGTGGCTTCAGTGGCAGTGCAGTAAAACACCTCAAGGTCTGTGTTGTGGCTTCAGTGGCAGTGCAGTAAAACACCTCAAGGTCTGTGTTGTGGCTTCAGTGGCAGTGCAGTAAAACACCTCAAGGTCTGTGTTGTGGCTTCAGTGGCAGTGCCGTAAAACACCTCAAGGTCTGTGTTGTGGCTTCAGTGGCAGTGCCGTAAAACACCTCAAGGTCTGTGTTATGGCTGCCAAGGCCCGTCTAAACGACGTAAAACCCGCGCAGAAATGAAGGCATTCAGACTAACTGTGGACGTTGTTGGAAAGCAAACAACACCTTTGTGCACGCGTTCCTTTCCGTCCGCGCGACTCTGCAGCATGGAGCCTATAGAGGATGTCGCTCCAGCTGGCCGAAATGAAGAGCGAAGAGATTTAGCAGCTGCCTTGTCTCTTAATGCAATAGCATTAATCGTCTAATATCTCTCTAGCTGGCGCTTTGTGGACAACTTTACGCGGACAGCGCGCGTATAGGCTCCAAATGTGGGCAGACACCGCCTTATGAATGAAGATACAAACCTATTGCAAGCAACAGACTCCAGTAAAGCGAAATCATGTCGACGTGGCATTAGATATGCGTGCTCTCTTGACTAGGAGCCAGAGTGCACAAGTCCTGGAACTATACATGCGTTATTCATACGTGGTCGGTGTGGGCGCACAAAACGAAAAGACCGACAAAAGGAATAACGCAGGCCATATTTATGGCGGCGCCCGTCCAATCTCTACAAACGCGATATCGAAGTGCCACGGTATACTCTATGCGAACCCACGTCACGAGAAAGAAGTCAACATGAAGAGGAGAGCCACACTACTTATGTTTCATTGGCATGTTTTGGGATCGCAGCCCAATTGCTATCTGCTCGGAATAAACGTCCTAAAGAAGTATTTCCTGACCAACTAATTTGTCAGGGTGCCCGTTCAGTACATGCGATGGAAGCTACGGAGCTTTCCGTCGAAGATTTAGAAGCAGCACATTAACGGTTACCGACATCGTCACCGATAGGGTACATTTGAGAAGCTGAAGTTAGGAACGATCAGGTCGCAGTCGTTAGTAGCTTCCCTCATTCTTGTCTTCACATTTGCCCGTCCGTTTCTTGTCCTCCTTTACTTACATTAGAGAGTGCTCATAAGACAACACGCTTTGGGAGGATCCACGCGCCTCCGTATGTTTTATTTTTCTCCACTGGCCGATGTTTCGCTAGACCTGGATTCACGATTTCGTCGAACTAATAAAGGGAACAAGATGGCGTAAGGCTAACGACGAGGCGAAACCAGCAGTAATCACTGCGAGTTCCGACGCAGCTCGATATTGGTCAATGAACGTTAAACCAAATTCGAAGAAGCACGGGTGAGGCGTACCTTCAATCTGTCGAGAATGTGCCTTAATTGTGTGCAGAATATGAGAGAGGTAAAATGCAGCGAATTCCTATCACTATTGAGCAGTGTGACTTCTTTCTACAGTGCACGTATTCCTTCATCTCTTGCTCTTTGTCAGCCTCAAGCACTCGATAATAGTAATAATATTTGGGGTTTTACGTGCCAAAACCACTTTCTGATTATGAGGCACGCCGTAGTGGAGGACTCCGGAAATTTTGACCACCTGGGGTTCTTTAACGTGCACCTAAATCTAAGCACACGGGTGTTTTCGCATTTCGCCCCCATCGAAATGCGGCCGCCGTGGCCGGGATTCGATCCCGCGACCTCGTGCTCAGCAGCCCAACACCATAGCCACTGAGCAACCACGGCGGGTCAAGCACTCAAGGTTCACTTCTCTGTCAAGTTGGGCTGCTTTCAATACAGAAATAGGAAACACGCGGCCAGAAACCTTTTTTTTTTCGGGGACAGGAGGAGTGGGGTTGAGGTCGCGCAGCCCAGAGCACACTACCTGGATACACTCCTGGCGAAGGTTCGGAATTTCGTTGGAATAAGATGGAATCAGTGGGAGAGGCCTTGGTCCTGCAGTTGACATAAAGATAAGGATGACGATCGACAACGGCGACGCTGTCGGTGGTGATGATGATGAAGATGATGATGATTATGATTATGATTATGATTATGATGATGACGACGACGACGACGACGACGACGACAATGACGTGTGTTTCTGTTAGGAAGGAATCCCCCACTCTGCAAAGGCACCCGTGGCCTGAGGTTTGAGGTTTAGAGTGATATGCATGTGGACCGAAGAAAAGAATCAGACTTTAATAACAGGCTGGTATATTAGGACGTCTCTTCTGATTACGACATAAATAGATTCACAGCGAGACACTATTTGAAAATGAATCCTTCTCAAGACGGCTGGGTGTCAGTGGTCTTTGTGTTCGGTATGTTTATTTTCTGCCATGTTGTTTCGTGATACCACATCCAGAGCTGGCTGTGGCCGCTAATAAAGAAGCCTGACAACATTAACACAACGACACGAACAGTTGTTCTTCTGGGCACGTTCCGAAATCGGCAGCAATATATATATATATATATATATATATATATATATATATATATATATATATATATATATATATATTACAACGTAATCGTGGCCAACGTAGCCTTGCGTGCGACTACGAGCAGAGAAGCGCAGTAACGCCATAGTGTCATTTTTGTGTCATTTTTTTTTATTGCTGGAATTCTGAAACTCAAAATACCGCACTTTTCACAACAGCGCAGCTGTGCTTTCATTATTCATATTATCGCCCCATTAGCATTTTATTAGAACACAGCGCAATCATCCGCGCTTCATCGTCCACCGTGTAGTTGCTGTCATGAGGGCGGCCGCGTCCCGTCGCTGTAGGAAACGGCGTGTTTGGGAGTGCGCGTGGCGCAAATGGCGTGATTTATGATCGCCTCAATGGGGACTGAATGACTTAGGGCGATAGTGCCAATAGTGCCACTGCTGTTGCCACCTGCTCGGCGGTGGCTACACGCTGTCGGCCATTAGTGCTGCCTCCGTGCGTGGGGTGTGTGGGGCATAATAGGCTGCAATCGCCACGGGCCTCCGAACGGGACAAGCGCGTGCGTATTCCGTGGGCGGGGCTGCTTTCGTAGAAGCCGATCAGAGATCGCCGGTTATGAATGAAGCAAATCGCGATAAATTTCATCCAGTATATTTACCCGCACTGACACTGCGGAGCCAGATATAGGGGACGAAGGGAAAGGGCAGATTAATCGGGACATTTTCGACTGCGTTACGCACTGTGTACACATGAAGACATAGGTAATTACGAAGAGATTGAAGATGTAGCCGGAGATTAATGTGCAGAGACGCATTGAGAGCGCCCAATAACTACCATAACCCGCGGCGCAATCTCAATGCTAACTGGTGGCTGGAAAACGCGTCTGCAGACGGCAGTAGTAGCAGTGATTGCGTGGCTAAATCCTAGCTGGAACAGTACTTCTCTTGTTTAATCTGCTCTCCAAATCGTTGGCAGGATGCAAATCTCGCATTTACAATGTTCTAGTACGAGTTCAGCGAGCTTGTTCAGTGAGCTTCAGCCTCGTCTCAAAGCGAAGCTTTAATTGCTTACCCATGATATGCTTGTATTTTCGCAGCTGGATTTTCATTATTTTTTCATTTGAAAAGTGAACATTAGGAGATGATTCCTTTGGTGACGGACGGCACACTGTTTTGGAAAGTGCCACATATTTATTCGTACTAGTCAGCAGCGGTCCAACCAGCAATTTCTCTGACAAATGGACATGTGGTCATCAGGAGACTTCGACAAGGTGCATATATGTCTTCGATTTGGCTTGATGGCGGCCTTGTCGATACGTTGGCTTCGGACACATCGTAATGTTCGGCTACTGTTGATCACTTCAAGTCTGCATCATGTTGCGAGGCTTTGCCTTTCTAGCAGTGCCTCGCTTATATTATGCATATATCTTCCCGAAGTATAGTAGCGAAATGCATAGTTGTTCTGTGTGTTCACTTCACGTCACACCACCCTTTCATGCACGCTACAATTCAACGTTTTGCAGCGGACGTCGACCGAACACCCAGTGGAGTCGAGCCGAATTAAGGTTGCGAGAAACAGACAAATAAGTTGAAAAGTATAAATAAATTACTCTTCTAAAATACAAAAACAAAGATACATTGATACAGTCAGAGTAAGAATGGTAAATCAGGAAAAGCGCGAAAAACAAAGAAAGGTGACGACGCCACCTTGAAAAGCCAGCACAAGTGCGCCATGACATCATCAATTTTGACGTCGTCTGCTTGGCCATAAAGCTATACTTCTTTTATCTGTAAAGATGCAGTACATTGCATCCTAAAGGAGTCAGTGACTGAACTTAGCATAACTGGAGGACTTTTACTGCGTTACGACCAGGGGCGGCTCTAAAGGGGGGCAGCATGGGGGGCAGCCGATCCCTCAGTATTTCCTGCTGCCAACACCCCTCGCCCCTCCCCCCCCCCCCCTGTCCCCTCCTGCCCAGCGCAATCGAGTGTCTCTTAATGAAGTGGCCTTCTGTACTACCAACGAAAATGGACAATGATGATCTGCCCCCCCTTCAGCCGCTACCCCTCCCCTCTCTCAACAAAAAATATTCTGACCACAACGGCCCTGAGTACGAGAAGGTACTTTAATATCAGTGACGTCGTACTGATGCTGCAGCGCTGGGACTTGGTGCTAAACCTAAAATCTAGAGTAAGCCCCCCCCCCCCTTTCCTCTCCTGGTAAACAACAACAACTATTACCAAGGAATTGGTAAAATGAAGATTTGAAAGAATACTTTATCAGTCTAAATTGCCTTAGTGTCTCTCTCTGGTGGCCCTTTAAAGCTCGCTCTTGTTTGGGTGCCCTAGCCAACATTTAGCTTAAAGAAAGAGTAGAATCGAGGCACGCGTCACTACATTGTATTGGTCGAAAATATTTTTTTTTATTTTTTTACCGTAAACATGGGAGCTGAAACTGCCACAGCCCTTTTCAAACATCACGAGTACTCAACAGAAGGAACGTCTATTTCGTTCATATAATGCTTCAATGCGTGCTTTTCTTTTATGGCTGGCTATTTTAATGTTCGTAGCCTAAATAACCGCATATGCTCTCTATGTGCGTTGCCTAAATATATTGCCGAATACTTAGTCGTAACTGTTGTGGCGTTAGTGTAGGTGAATATAAAGGCTGCTGACGGCATTTCACCAGTAGCGTAATACTGTAATTTCAGTACAGTTCACATTAAAAAAAGTTTCTTCGTCTATCCAACTCAACTAAGGGCGTCAAGAAACAAAGAGAGACTATAGAACGAATGATCACGTGAAATACCGATTTTTACAATAATAATCGTTAAGTCTGGAAAGTTCAATTTTGAACTCTGCCGTGACTGTTGCCAAAGATAACAACGAATGTCACGGCAGACTGCTGCAACTACGGCCCCTTCGTAACGGCAGTTGCAAAGTTACCGCACTGCCTCGTCCGCCAGTTTTTACGTTTACGACTCTGGCGAAACGCCTTAAGAAACCACTTAAGAGGAAGCTTTAGCTCAAGTGCTCCTATCTAAATACATGTAAAAGGAGAATTCGCTTTTCTCGGCAACCACTGCACCAAATTTGACGAGGTTTGCCGCATTTAAAAGACAAACCTAAAATCTAGTGACTGTTGGTTTCGAATTTATGAGTTAGATTGTCAATTTTTTTGTTAAAAATTGGCAAAAATCGAAAATTTTCAAAAAACGAAACTATCAAGTTTACAACTCTGTAACTTAACCACTAAAAATGATAATACAATTCTGTGAATTGCATCTAATAGTACATCTAAAGCGGACAAAATTGATATGTTACACATGAATATAAAAAAAATTTAATAATAGAGAAATACAACTTTTGCAAAACCGTTGTAACCAACGTAACAAATTCACGTAAGATGTAAAATGACATATTGAATTTGTCCGCTTTGAATGATCTAATGGATGCAGTTTACAAAACCGCGATATCGGTTCTTGATGCAGAGCTATGAATTTATAAACTTCGTGCTTCTACTTTTTTCAAACGGTCAAATATTTGAAAATCGTTTTAAGAAAATTCAAGCCCTAAATCGAAATTCCGCTTCCAACAGTCACTAGAATCCAACTTCCTCTTTCAAACGCGACAAATTTCATCAAAATCGGTCCACGGGTTATCTCATAAAAACGTTTTTGCGTTTTACATGTATTTGAATAGGCCGCGTCGGAGTTGGGCCCGAGCTAAAGCTTCCTCTTAAGTAAAGCCTGGCTCGCAAAACCTCGGCGCAGAACGACGTCAGTCGTCTTTAAACTAAGCGTATAGTAGGTATAACTTCGGCTTCACAGCACTTCGACGAACCGATAGTGGGCATTGTACGCCACGCACTGCACGAACCAATGAGACAATGAATGCCACACCGAATGATGACACGCGAGCGGGATAGAAATTACGGGTTTATAGATGCATGACCTGCACGTGGTCGCGGGAGGATATTATAGTGGTAAACGGCCAAAGCTTTCGGCAACGGCATTCCCAAGTGCACTGCGCGCGAATGACTGACTGCCCGGAGGCGTGACAGAGGTGCACCGTTGTGCCTGCACTGCCGGCTTCCCACGGATGAATTCGACGGAAACACGCGTACAATAACCTGCCAGGACACAACTGCCTTCGCGTTAATTGTACCCCTCAACTCGAAATTGACGCGGGGACCACGACCGGTCGCTCGTTTCCCACACAACGGAGGCAGCACTCAGCGTCCCACCGTCAAGACGGAACAAGTCGTTGTTCACCTGGAATCTCGCCTTGCTGCTTAGGCGTTGTAATGGAAAATGGAAAGAGGCAAGCTATGGGCATAGTCGCTGACGAAGCATCGACGTAGCACAGACCAACGCAAGCACAAGAAATAAACAGGATGACGCTGGTGTTCTTTACTGTCTCAAAGCTGATCCAGCGTAGACCTCTTTAGTTTTCGTCCTCGCGCTTGAATTAGTTCTGTTGCTCGTGTTCCTGGATCACCTATACGCATTCGTGCGAAGTCGCCAGCATTTAAGGTTGCTTACAAAGAGGGCGGACTATCTCGCTGGACAAAATAAAACGCAGCGGCGCAACGACACCCCCGTTCTCACGAACGCTCCCGGCGTGGCATGACTTGCGATTCTGTCAGCAGCAGCAGAATAGCTGAACGCATGAATGAATGCATTTTCATGAACATTTTATTTTCCTATTTTTCAAGTTGTTTACAGCGGACGATTTTAACACCGGAGTGTTTTTTTTTTTTCGTCGCAGTGCAGACTCTAATCTAATTAGACGAACCTAGCAAAATGCAATGTATACTGGCCGCCGCACAAACCGCACCCGCTATTGAGTGAAGCCACACTCATAAGCAACCAAATTGAAAACCGGGCCGCTATGCTTGTGAATATACGGTAGCGCCAAGAAACTTGGAACTGTACTTGTTAAAACCAAGGGGGCATTTTACTAAATATATTACAAGAACCCGCTCAGCTACACATAGCAAATGCGCTGCACGTTCGATACCAGCGTTTCTACCGCGGTCCCCACGGTTCTTGCTACCTATTTTACAACACCACAACTGAAAGCGTGTATGCAACGAGCACTTGCTCCATTTTGTCCCTGATTTCGCCAAACCCGTCTTGGCCAACTGCGTGCAACAGGACTTTGCCCAGGGCGCTGCCTGTTCTAGTTCACTATCATGAACCCTATTACAAGCAACGAATCTGTTTGTGCACTCGTAAATATATGCTTTCGCATTGTGCATGAGTACAGGCTTCTTAAATAAGTAGAAACTAAAACTAACAGGTATTTATGCTTCATTGTTCCAGGGTGGATGCGTCTTCGCGCTCTTCAAGCAAAGCTTTATTTGTCTTCCGCTCTGGGCTTCGGCGAGCCGCCGCCGATCCCGGAGACAGAGCAATGTGAAACTAGGCTGATCCCGGACATGATGTTGCCCCCAGTGTGAGATATGTTTTTCGCTAGAATTGCAGCTTGGGCTCCTTGGTTTTCCATCCTGGTGTTACCCACACTTAATGCCTCAACAACACTTCTAAAAACATGATCAATTGCATCTCCTAGTCTATATGGCGGTATAAATATACTCAAGGGACGCAAGGAACCACATGAACAACACTTGCAACTTATAAAGCAGTGCCACTACTCAGTTCCTCTCTGTTCAAACTCCTACACGCTAACGCCACAGCTGCCGTAATTCGTTATTTCGCACTCCACGCCTCATCTGTGTGAGTGACCATCGGCTACGTCTACTCGGCGAGGCATCGACTACGAACCCTGGATACGTCTACATGCCACACCTTAACAAGCGTAATGCGGCAGCATCTTCAAATTATGGCCCGCTAATGCCTTTGATTACGCTTACTTTAGCACATGCCAGCATTACAAACCATATTAAAACCCTTCCGAGCACACATATCTCCCCCTGGCGTTAACAGCGCAAAACGTGGACGGGACACGAGTCGAGAAGACGACACCACAAGCGCTGACTTTTAACAACGCTTATTAGAGAGAGAGAGCGAATGAAGAGGAAAGGCAGGGAGGTTAACCAGATATGAGTCTCCGGTTCGCTACCCTACACTAGGGATGGGGGATAGGGTTAGAAAGATGACGGAGAGGAAAACGCTAAAAAAAGAAAGAAATGAAACACGTACACATGGAGACACACACACAAAAGGCGTTCCAGTTAAAGGCGTTCGCAAAGGCCGGTAGATCGCAAAGAGCGCAATAGCGCTTGCACGGCCTTCTTCTGTGACGTTAGCTCCCTTCGATGTTGTAGAATTCTTTTTTCGGATAGAGGTTGGTCGTGCAGTTGGTCAAGTTCGCGACGAAGGCATTCCCTCTGTGGACCGTACTGCGGGCAGGCGCACAAAATATGGCCAATTGATTCTTTTTGGCCGCAGTGGTTACAGGTTGGGGTGTCGGTCATCCCTATGCGGAACGCATAGGCTTTGGTAAAGGCAACGCCCAACCACAGTCGATGCAAAAGCGTGGCGTCTCCATGGCGAAGCTGTGATGGCGCTCGAAGACTTAATGTTGGATCAAGTGAGTACAGTCGCGTACTTCTTAAATGGGGGTCATTCCATTGTGACATGATGTACTGCCGAGCAAGCAGGCGGAGCTTCCGTGCTGCGTCAGTTCTGGAAATTGGAATTGGTACCTGGTGCTCCTCAGTATGGGCTGAACGGACAGCTTTATCGGCCCGTTCATTGCGGATAATTCCGCAATGACTTGAAAGCCATTGGAAGGTTATCTTATGGCCTGCATCGCTTATATCATGTAACGTCTCTGTAATGTGAAATATTAGCTGTTCGTGCGGTCCGCTTCGTAAAGGTGACAGTAGAGACTGCAGTGCCGCCTTAGAATCACAGAATATCGTCCACTTGTGTGGCTGTTCATTACCAATGTAGTGAAGGGCACTAAAGATCGCTGCTGCTCTGCTGCCGTCGACGTGGTCGCGTGAGTCGTCTTAAATTTGATTGTTGTGACTGTCGCTGGTCTCACAATTGCCGCCGCGGGGCTGTTTGGCAAGACAGATCCATCAGTGTAGATAGGTGTAGAATCACGGTAGTTCTCGAACAGAAATAGTAGCGTCAGCTGTTGAAGGGCTGGTGATGATAGATAAGCTTTTTTCGTGATGCCAGGTATTGCGAGATTGATTTTTGGCTGAGCGAGTCACCATGGAGGAAACGAAGGTCTCGCAGCCGGAGTGAAACAAGTTGGCAATGATTCATCATGTGCGGTAATTGTTTGGCTGAAAGATGTGCGAGGTCTGTCCGCTGGTAGAGAGGCTAAATGGTGACGAGGAGTCCCGGTTAGATGCCTTATATGGGTCCTGAGCCCTTCAATTTCAATGTGGGTCTTCACAAAGTGGTCTATAGCCGTTGCTATCGTAGCCGCTGTTTATACACTCCGAGGCAGGCCTAGACAGATCCGGAGCGCTTGAGCTTGAACACTTTGCATTGTACGTAGATTCGTTTTACCTGTGTTGGTTATTGCTGACAAGCTGTATCGCAGAAAGCCTAGAAAAAGCACCCTGTACAGTTGTAACATGGCACATGTCGACATTCTCCAAGTCTTGCCAGTGAAAAACTTGAACAGGTCGCAGATGCTTGTCAATCGTTTTTTCACGTATGATACGTGAGGGCTCCATCATAAGTCCCTGTCGCTTATGACACCTAGAAACTTGTGCGATCGGACATGTGGTATTATTTGGCCATTTATCATTACGCCGTAGTTTGTCATTGGTTTGCGCGTAAATGGCACTAGTGCGCATTTCTCGGAGGAAATTTCCAGGCCTCGATTACGGAGGTAGAGAGCAGTTTGGGTGGCGGCTCTCTGAATTCTCGCTCGCAATTGTAGACGTGTTACTGCAGACGTCCACATGCAGATGTCATTCGCGTACATTGATAACCTGACTGTACTTGGCACGTGCTCAAGGAGAGCAATTAGAGTTAGATCAAATAACACAGAGCTAAGTACACCGCCTTGGGGGACGCTTATTGGAAAGAAACACGGCTTCTTGTACCTTTGCCCACACGTGTCGCAGACACGTTATTGCACATCATATGAAACGCGCACTTTATTTACACTCAAGATAATAATTGTAGGTGCAAAAGCTCAAGTTATTTTTTTGTTAATAACAGTAGCGTCGAGCAGGCGAACAGAAATTTAGGTATCCACTTCAGGGATTGCCCCTCTAAAGCTTGTGCCGCAGAATTCAGACGCTGCGAAGTGCTGAAAAAAACACAATAATCAGCTGGTTCGGGAGTAATTGAGGCAGCCGAGATTGCCAGACTTCGTAACCAATAGGTTAGCACGCCGTCCTTGTTCATAACAAAAAAAAAAAACTTGAGCATTTGCACGTACAATCATTATCTTGAGTTAAAAAAGTGTGTTTCACATGATGTGCAATGACGTGTCTGTGACACCTGCGGGCAAAGGTGCAAGAAACCGTGCTTCTCTCCAATAAGCGTTGTTGAAAGTCAGCGCTTGTGGTGTCGTCTTCTCGTCTCGTGTCCCGTCCACGTTTTGCGCTGTTAACGCCAGGGGGAGATATGTGTGCTCGGAAGGGTTTCAATGTGGTTTGTAACGCTGGCATGTGCTAAAGTAAGCGTAATCAAATGCATCAGCGGGCCATAATTTGAAGATGCTGCCGCATTACGCTTGTTAAGGTGTGGCATGTAGACGTAGCCACGGTTCGTAGTCGATGCCTCGCCGAGTAGACGTAGCGGATGGTCACTCACAGAGAGGAGGCGTGGAGTGCGAAATAACGAATAATGGCAGCTGTGGCGTTAGCGTGTAGGAGTTTGAACAGAGAGAAACTGAGTAGTGGCACTGCTTTATAAGTTGCAAGTGGTGTTCATGTGGTTCATTGCGTCCCTTGGGGACATTTACACCACTATATAGACTGGGAGATGCAATTCATCATGTTTGTTGAAGTGGTGTTGAGGCGTTAAAGTTAATACGTTGGATATCTTGTTTCTCATAACACATTTATGTAATAAATTAATTTATTTATTTAAAATACTCTTAGTGTCTGAGGGCGTTACAGAGAGGAGTGGTGAATCATTATATAATGTTAGATGTAGCAGTCTGAAAAGATGAATGAACCTGATTGATGGCAACAGAGACCGGGAGGTGGTTCCATTCGGATGCTGTCTCGGGCAGAAAAGAATTGAAGAAAAGGCTTGTGCGGCATCTTGGTACTTGTACCTTGGCGTTGTGGTCGAAGAAGGAGAAACTTTATTAAAGAATAGTCCGGCAGTTTTTGTTGTGGTTTCCTCAGGTGGCGGCTCGAAGTCTTTGGACTCAGGCGGCATCTTCGGCTTGATTTGCGTTAAAATATGAGGGGGTGATATAAAAAGGTCATTTCTTAATTCTGGTTAAGTATAGTACATTTTATGAAAGAGTGATAATCGGGCGATTTTCCTTCTTGATGATAAGTCGGGAAGATGAAGGCTGGTTTTGATGGCGGATACACTGGCACGGCGGGAAAAATTGGATACAATGAAACGTGCAGAGCGGTTCTGAATGACTTCAAGTATGTTAGCTGTGCTGTAAATGGATCCCAAATTGATGAAGCATACTCTAGTTTAGACCTTACTAATGTTTTATATAATGTAAGTTTTAGGGAAGAGGGCGCGCAAGAAAAATTGCGACGTAAAAAACCTAGTGTTTGATTGGCAGAGTTTGTCACGTATTCAATGTGAGTTTGCCATGACAGATTGTTAATAATGTGAACACCTAAATATTTATAGGAAGTGACAGGGTACAGAGTAGAGTTGTTAATTTTGTATGAGAATGTAGAAATGGCACTACCGCGAGAAAATTTGATCATTTTACATTTGTTGACATTTAATTTCGTTAACCACTGGTTACACCACGAAGAAATGCTGTTAAGGTCAGATTGAAGTAAAAAGGAATCTACTGGGTTAACTATTTCACGATAAATGACACAGTCATCAGCATAAAGACGCATGTTAGACGTCAATTTCTCCAGCAGATCTTTAATGTATATAAGAAATAAGAGAGGTTCAAGGACTGAGCCTTGTGGCACACCGGAAGTTACGAAACAGGTTGACGAAACGGAATTGTTAGCGGATACGAACTAAGTTCGTTTGTCGACAAAGCATTCAATCCACTTAAGTAAATAAGGGTCAATGTTAAGTCTGCTTAATTTCAGAAGAAGGAGACGATGGCATACCCTGTCAAAAGCTTTTTCAAAGTCTAAAAAGATACAATCAATGGAAGAACCTCGGCCTACAGATGAGAACAGGTCATTAGTAAACATGACCAGTTGTGTCTCACATGAAAAATTTTTTCGGAAACCATGTTGATGTTTACTAAAAAAGTTGTTAGATTCAAGGAAAAGTACGACATTAGAGAAAATGATGTGTTCCAGATGTTTCCAGGTAATTTTGGTTAACGAGATGGGTCTGTAGTTGATAGCGCATGAAGGGTTACCTTGTTTTGAAATAGGCACCACCTTCCCCACCTTCCAGTCGTTTAGCAGCACACCGCATTCTAAAGACTGCTTGAAAAGTTTAGATAAAATAATAGATGAGTGGGTTACAGTGCATTTCAAAAACTGAGCAGTTATTTCATCAGGGCTGGGTGCAGATACCTTTAGATTCTCTGCGAGTTTTGTTATTCTAACCCAGTAAATGATTAGGGGATCCATCTTGGGAAACAAGGGGCTGTTAAAAACGGGTGATGAAAGAGACTGAACAAGCGACTGAACATCAGAAAACGAACGTTTAAATACGTTATGCAGAGCAACACAGCACATATCAGATGGTATGACGTTATCCGTTTCATCAGATAGTTGGATATGTGGTTTCGGTTTACCGCCAACCACTTCCCAAAATTTACGCGGTTTATTTCGAAGCAGCGAAGGAAGAGTGCTTCAAAGGAAATTGCGCTTGGCCGCTTCAAGTTCACGCTTGTAATTAGAGACGCAATTTTTATAAGACGCTCAGGGTTATCCGTTGATACTGCTTTTCTGTAAATTCTGTTTTTCGTGTTTCGTAGGCGGCTGAGCCGCGGAGTGAACCAAGGAGAGAGAAACTTGGAATGAATTTTACGCAAAGGCACGTATTTCTCGATAAGGGACATCATTCTTGTTTTATAAATTGCCCAGTTATCTTCTACACTATTATACGTGTAGAAACGCAGGGAGGATTCGCAAAAAGATTGCATTTCGACGGCAATAGCGGCGCTATTCGCTTTAGCATAATCTCTTATGATTTTCCTGTGCTGTGGCGCTTTATCGAAAAGAAAATTGCAAAGAAAGTGAAGGATACAATGGTCGCTTAGCCGAGGCAAATATGTAAATGCTGAAAA
Source organism: Dermacentor variabilis (assembly GCF_050947875.1). Taxonomy (NCBI): domain Eukaryota; kingdom Metazoa; phylum Arthropoda; class Arachnida; order Ixodida; family Ixodidae; genus Dermacentor; species Dermacentor variabilis. Next base: position 119,397,864 of record NC_134573.1, read on the forward strand.
CACATCTGGGATTGAAGTAAGGACTAAATCTAGCATGTTAGATGAGGTAGTAGTAACTCGCGTAGTTTTTTTTTTTTTTACTAATTGGGTTAAATTGAAATCATGACAAAGATTAACAAAATCAGAGCTTTCATTAGTACACGTATAAATAAAGCCATGACTGCTATCCCTCAAAATATCTGGGAAATTAAAATCACCTAAAACTAGATCGGGAGAATTTGGGTATCGTACAAAAACGTTATTAAATTATGGGGTTTTACGTGCCAAATACACTTCCTGATTATGAGGTACGCCGTAGTGGGGGGGGAGTCCGGAAATTTCGACCACCTGGGGTTCTTTAACGTGCACCTAAATTTTAAGTACACGGGTGTTTTCGCCCCTATCGAAATGCGGCCGCCATGTCGGGATTCGATCCCGCGACCTCGTGCTCAGTAGCATAACACCATAGCCACTGAGCAACCGCGGCGGGTAAGCATGCTATTCAAAACGTCATATAAATAATCACAGAACGTCGAACAAGATTGAGGTGCACGGTAACAGACACAAATATTTACTTCGTGACGTCCGAAACGAACGCATGTACATGCAATTTCTAGTGGAGATATGGCTGGAATAACTTGACAGAGATGACGCGTTGATACTGCCATAAGCATACCACCGCCTTTTCTTCCGCTTCGATCAGATCTAAAGAATTTATAATGATTGTGAATGGTGTAAAATTTTATTGTCAGCGATTTTACTTGAAAGCCAAGTTTCTGTCAGTACAACCACATCTGCAACACAATCATCAATGATAGAAGACAAATCATCTCGTTTGTGAATGACACTTGTAATGTTTGCAAAGACAAAAGATATGTTGCCCACGCCCCTCTTAGAGGACTTGTGCTGTCTCTTTGGCGGGTTATCCTGCCATGACGTAGACGCAATTGACGAAAGCGGAGAACGATCTGCAATCTGGGGAATTTCGTACACAGTATTGGTTTGCGAGGAATATTTGAAGCATTTTTTTGTTGATGAACATTCTATTATGCCGCAAAGAAGAGGGTTGTCCGCTTGCCTTGCTATACTCGGCAAGTTTCTTTCAGCAATTATGGCTTGCCTTGCAGAAGTCTGCAGAAATGCTTGCACCTGATCCTTTAAGTTTTCCTCATTAGAAAATATAGCATCTTTTGTTTTAAAGCTTGTAAATTTTACAATTATTGGTCGACATTTAGCAGTTACGTATGCTCCTAATCTATGGGCTCGAGATATACTGTCAGGTGATAACTGCATACCTAAGCTACTGCATACAAGAGCTTTAACTTTTTCTTCCGATTGAGCCCAAGATTCACTTGACGAGTCAGCAAGACCGTAAAAAATTAGGTTCTCCCTACGTATGCCGTCTTCAATATCGCCTAGCTTGCTCCGAAGTTCGGCACCTTCTTCGCGAACTGTGTCCGCAACTACTTGTTGCAGGTCATTAGTTTGGCACTCATCCAAATTGTTTACGCAGTCCTCTACAATGGCAAGTCTAGCGTTAATGTCAGACACAATTTGTTCTAGGGCGATTTGACTTCTTTTGACGTCATCAAGCATTATTCTTAGTTCATCATGATGCGAGTCAACATATGTGCAACATTAGTTTCAACAACTGCTAAATCAAGTGGTAAATTCAGGTCATCAGGTCCACGGTTTTCTTCTATGTCCCCACACACTATTAGCAGTTGGATAACATTGAAACAATCGGAAGTAATAGGGTAAAAACACTGGGGCATGGTAGTAGCAGTAGAAACACATTGTTCGATTTTTTACAATAATAAGAAGGAGCGTCACCAACCTGCACCAAGAAAAGGAACGGGTTTATGGCCGGCTGCATCCCTGCTGCTCCAACATGCCCGCTGGAAGGTTCAGCTAGCAGCTGGTGTTTTAAATAATTGGTTAGGTGTGATGGCACTGACGATATAGAAGCATAAATATGGGAAAGCAGAACTTGTGCATAGATGAACATTTCCGGTATCGCGCATCGAGCATTAGACGCCGAAGCAGGACATTGGGTGTCTGACAATGCTATAGATATGGATGACGCCATTCCGGTTCCGTGAAGTTGGTCCGGCGACGCAGTTGCGCAGTGCAAAGCTGAAAGCGTCACAGCAAGTCGGCTGGTCACCGTCGGGCAGCTGGTCCATCCCGATGCAAGTGCAGCGATCTGCACCAAGTAAAGGAACGGGTTTATGGCCCGTTGCATCCCTGCTGCTCCAACATGCCCACTCAAACACTATACACCAGTACTTGCAATTCTCGTTTAAACAGCGAAAAACGAGACAAAGGACGGCAAGAAAAGGTGGAACCAAGACAGCATTTGTCGTTGTCAGAGTGTTCCTGCGTTCCTTTGTCTTGTTTTACGCTGTCTAACGATAACGGAACAGCTACTAAACCGGTCTCACACCCTACTTGCAATTCTACTTGTAGTGCGAGAAATGCATCTTAGTATTGAGAGTGCGGCGGAAGCCCTCAAGGAGCTTTGCACCCATCATACACCGCAATGCATCGTATCCGCATAAATTTTAAAGCAATTTGATACGCACGTGGCAAGGCACATTCCTTGCTCATCGCAGTGATACTTTCTGCTGGTAAAATTATCCGATGCGTGGAACCTCACATTGTACGCAGCGCGTGCCTTGCGCGAGCTTGTGCAATTGAACTGGTAAGCACAACCTGTTTTGCTCGGAGGCACCACCGTAGCGCCAAAGGAACAGCACCAGAGACAGATCACGGATAACTGATTACTCCAGAGGCTTGGAACTCCGCTTGGTAAAATGAAACGGCATCATGCCTAAACCCGTTAAAGGACACCCCTTAAGCACACATAGTGCATTCAATCCTTCTTAAAGGGACACTGACTTGGAAATTACTGCTACTACTACTACGCCTCCTTTCAGCGGCGCGACCTAGCACCCAGCTATGAGCATTCAGCAACAGCCCTGTCCGTATACGTATAAATTTGCGTCCCGAAGACTCGCACAACGAGTATCAGACCCGCCCTCGTGCCACTACCGTGTGGTTAAGAAGCGACACTCGAAAAAAGAAGCGAGGGCCTCTGACAGACCGCAAACCTCGAAAAGGGCAGCGGTACGAGATCAGCTCAGCGAGGCACGGCTGTCCCGTACGCGTCTTCGCCGCGGAGGACCCAGTCCTGCAATTGTGGTGACAATTCCAGGGGCCATCTGAACGCTCGTTAACGTTTCTCGTTTTTCTTTTTACTTCTTCGGCATAAGGCGTCTTCTTCTTCTTCCTCGTCCCTTCCACTCCTTTCCTCGCATTATTCTTCGCCGACAGGCGCGAGGACGGTCTTCAATTAGGCGCAGCGGCGCCCTAGGCAACGGCGCCGCGCCGAAGCCGGTGGCTTCGCGTGTGCCGAAGCTATACGGATAATTGGGCCCCGTGCGGCAAAGCGGCTCCGATCCCGGGAGACGCGGCGCCCTCGTGTTGCGTGCCAGTGACGCCGCCGCGGGCAGAAGTCGGCTCGAAGGCGAGTCGTAACGCGGGTATCGGCTCGAGCACCATTAGACTGCAGCTAGCCGCCGCCGTCGCAGCCGCCCGTCGACAAATTGGCGCGCGAGACGACTAAGGGACGCTTTGCGTACCGTCCCGTCTGCACGGAATCGCGTAAATGCGGTCGCCCCTTCTGCGGAAACTGCACGCGAGCGGGCGCACTTTTCGCGCCGACTGCGGCGCGGAGAGAAGTGCCGTAATGAACCCCGGGAAGGCAATGGGCGCAAAGCGAGAGGAGTCCCGACGGGGCGTGCTAAGCGGTAGCGCCGAATGTGTGGAGCGTCCGGCGCCTGGTTCTGCTAATTGGAGATCGCTCACCGCTTGTCTCGTAATGGGCGAGTTGTGTATACAGCTTCGCTATAGGGTGCTCGCACTCGTACACCTGGGTGCCGGTTCGTCGCGAACCGCTCGCGCAGCCGCTTCTTTTTCTTGCATTCCGTCCGCCCTGTTCCCACCCGATTGGCGTTAATCAGGGTCACACGCGAACCACTGCGGCGGCGAGCCCAAACAAAAAAGGAAGCTGTGGAGTTAGAGAAACAGTTGCTGCGCTGCTGTAGCCAGAGATGATGATGATGATGATGATGATGATGATGATGATGATGATGATGATGAAACATTCTTTACTGGGCTTATAATTAGTGGTCGGGCCTCCTATTCGGATTATCCGTTAGGTCATGCAGCCGCTCTGCTCCTTTCGGTCAGCTTCTGAAAGAAAGCCGTTCTAGGCTTGAATGCGCGTGTGTTTGTATTCTTCTCAGCATTATTTATTGCTCCTTGTTTAGTTCTTTTCCCGGTGGCACGTATTCACTTCAGCCTAGCCTACAAAGCACTTTGGCACGAGAAGTTTGTTGCTGAGACCTGAGAAATTTGGCACCCCGTCAAGTGGGCGGGGAGGGGGGGGAGAATCGACCAAGGTTCACCCGTGCCAAAACCCATGCCCGTGCGAGAAGGCTGCTCACAGAACAATGGCATCATCATAACTATCGTCATCATCATCGTCGCTGGCGGCGGCGGCATCGCTCCACCTACCATATAGGTATCCACCACCACCCACCTACCGTACTCCACCTACCATAGCAAGTATCAACATTCTTATTGCTTAGTTTCTTCACTGAAGACGACTCTCGTACTTCCTGATGCAAATGCTTTTTCTTGTACAACGCCATGGTCATGAAAATTAATTATCAGTAAGCTATATTACAGGTGAATAATCGATCTGGCTTTTCCTTCTTTGACGCAAATCTGGCAAAGGATGTCATCATGCAAACTGAAAACAGGAAGAATATATTAAAAAATACAAATAACAACTTACTGAAAAATCTCACTAGAGAAAGGAGAGAGAGCGAGAGAGAGAGAGAGACAGAGGAAAGGGGAAAGGCAGGGACGTTAACCAGAGGGGAAGATCCGGTTTGCTACCCTACGCTTGGGAGAGAGGGGAGGGGGAGGTAGAGGGATAACAAAGTAGAGATAAAGAAAGAAAGGAGCGTAGACATACAATCGCAGTCGGTCACTGTCGCCGCATACTGCCACCGCACAGCACAGTAGCACTTGCAGCACTATAAACATCTGTTCGGGCTACAGACGCTTGTCCAAGTCTGTCGCCCTCGAGAACCCCAACAGCGCCCTCGTCGCCCTCTGCTGCGACGGCTTGTGATGGCGGTATTTTAAAATAAGTTCCTCCGTTAGAAGTCTTCCGTCAAAGCGCGCTATCGCGATTGCCAGTGATCGTCTCTGTAAATTATAGCGAGGACAGTCACAGAGAAGGTGTTAAAGAGTCTCTTAGTTACCGCAGTGATCACACAAGGCATCGTCGGCCCATCCGATTCGGAAAGCAAAAGACTTGGTGAAGGCCACCCCTAGCCATATTCGACAAAGCAGGGTAGCTTCGCTACGGCAGAATCCAGCTGGAATGCAAAGGCATAGAGAGGAGCCTAGGTTGTGAAGTCGGTTGTTTTGAAAACTTCCTGCGTTCCACAAGGAGAACGTGATATCACGGCTGTGCATTCGAAGTTTTATGTGCGGCATCTGTCCTTGATAATGGTATCTGCTCCTCTTCGCCCCCTTGAAGAGCCGACCAAGCAGCGTTATCGGCGTGTTCGTTCCCTATGACGCCGCAGTATCTTGGAAGCCACTGAAATGTCACGTGGTGACCCTTCAGAAAGGAATATATACACAAACCGTTCAGAGGGGCTGGGATATAATATACGCTTTGCACACAACGTATGGGCGCTTTATAATTCGATGACGTGCAATAAAATAGGGGCGAACGGCAAGCGCTGCTGTGCCGGTCGGTTAACTTGATGACAGCTCGTGATTACAACCTCCGTTTGAGTACTTTACGTTGTCCGCGCGACTGGGAAGAGGGCCGTAATTTAGCCCTTTAGGACTCTACCATCCAGGCTACTGCATCGCCGCTTATAAGGACGATACTACAGTTTGTCTTCTTGCATTATTTTTGACTGGGTTTATTTTCAAGCTATGGTCCGTCGCGGGGTCTTGAATGGCCATCGGCATGTAGGGTGGCCATTTATATTCGGCCAGCAGGGCATGGGACGGCAGTCGCTCCGACCTTATTTAGTATAAGTTGCCGGTCCACCCAATGAAATAAATGCAAGGGTGTGCTTTGTACATTATATTAGGTGCATATCTATATTGCGAGATGATGCAGACGGATAATATACGCGCAAAATTTTACGAGCAAGTAGCCGTTTAAGTTTCACACCCGTTGACAGGTCTCTCTTTTTTTTTATTAAATGTATTTAAGGAGAGCTTGGTGCCTATGCGTGGCGCCGGCTACTAGTCTTCTCTTACATGATAGTTATCGTCGGAAAGTAGTCAACAATCACCAAACTGGACTAATAAAAACATGAACGAACATTCAAGTACTAAATCTGAGTACTGCAATATAAACAAATGTTCGCGCAACAGAAGAGTTCACGTCGCATAAATACTGACAAAACCGAAATGTTCATACGCAACACAATATCACACAGCATAAATGTTCACAAAACCAAAATGTTCCCACAAATTACCTTGGGCACTTGAATGCCGCACTCTAAATGCAACAAATATAAATGCTACATGAACACGAAGACACAATGAACATGTAATTAAGGGTTTCGGTTTATAATAACAATGCGAGCAATAACTATTGTTTGACTTAGTACTTTTGCGATTTTTTCGACCCCTCCAAAAATTGTATTAAGGCGCGCTCAGCGATGGTTTGAAGTTTTTCTGTTGGCCATGGACCTAAAATATTTCCAAAGGATGTTGGCCGTCTATCGAAGCCATGTAGTTTTTTTTTTTTTTTGAAAGGTTATTGCGAGGAACATCATGATTTTTACAGTGTAGAAGAATGTGTTCTATGTCTTCTTCATGCTCTCATTATGTGCACATAGCACTGTTGGTTTTTATTATCCTATACAGGAAGCTTTTGTAATAGGCAGTGCCTAGCCGAAGCCTATGAAGCGTTATTTGAATGGATCGACTAACTTTAAATGGAATACTGAATTCTATTCCAGGGTCTATATCATATAATTGAGAGTATAGCACATCATTTTTCAACCAAGTTTCTTTGGACAATATACCGCGTAGTTTGTTCAATAGAGATCGCACATCACTCACCGCTTGAGGAAGTAGTGTTAATTAATTCCATTGATGTGCTGCACGCACCATGTGATCAGCTGTTACATTTCCTATGATTTCACAGTGACTTGGAATCCACTGTAAAGTTAACTCGCGTTGTAGATATTTCGTAATGGCGTATGTCTTCTGTATATCGTATGTCAATGTGCTGTTTGCTTTTCTTAAGCTGATTTCTGATGCCTCGACAACTGTGGACGGATCTACAGGAGCTGTGATCTTCCCAAAAAAGCCGTAACCATTCAGTCTAAAACAGCTCACCGGACAACGTCGACTGCTGTGGAGCTTGCTGCACTTCGCAGCGCACTTCGCGTGATCCATGAAAGCCTACCTCGAAGATGGAGCATATATTCACCTATTAGAAAGCAGCCCTGCATTGTTTGCTATCCGCTCTACGTCGGGGACCACACCTATTGCTAGAAATAAGGCAGTTATATCACCAGATAGCAGAGAAAGGACATGAAATCACTTTTCAGTGGCTCCGAGGCCACTGCGGCATCAAGGGCAACGAAAACGCCGATGAAGCTGCTAGGAGGGCTCACGAAGGTGCCGTGAAGGAATCCATCCCCTTATCTAGAATTGACGCTGCAGCAAAGCTTCGCATACTAGCGTGTGATGCCACACAGTCCATGTGGAACACGCCAGCTTTCCGAAGTAAACCACTGCACCACCTGGACCCATCCCTCCGACTGCACATTCCATCTGGACCATCCCGAATCGAGACAACTGCTCCTGCCGACTAAGGCTAGGAGTATCTTTCACGAATTTCAGTGCTACCTGGGATAGGTGTGGCAGCGAGGAAACAATCGCACATATCCTCTGTCATTGACCTCGATGACCGGCCGTTTTCTGAGCAGACAATCTGGGAGTGCCAGCTGATGCGACCTTCACACCAGAAGGCGGTGAAGGCACTACTGAGGTTTCTCCTGTGTGTGTGTGTGTGTGTGTGTGTGTGTGTGTGTGTGTTTGTGTGTGTGTGTGTGTGTGTGTGTGTGTGTGTGTGTGTGTGTGTGTGTGTGTGTGTGTGTGTGTGTGTGTGTGTGTGTGTGTGTGTGTGTGTGTGTGTGTGTGTGTGTGTGTGTGTGTGTGTGTGTGTGTGTGTGTGTTTTGTGCGTGTGTGTGTGTTTCTCATTGTTTTTCTTTCCCCTCTCCCACTCTTTTCATATGCGTGTATATTTTTAAGGATCTTTCTGTTCTCCTTACCCCTTCCCAGTGCAGGGTAGCAAACTGAATATCTATCTACTGGTTAACCTCCCTGCCCTTCTCATCTCTTTATCTGTCTCTCTCTCTTGCTCTATCTCTCTCTCTGATTTCATTTAAGCACAGCAATGAGCCTTGTGAGTCACTCAGAATTACCCAGCGAAATGGTTCTGATTGCTGACACATGTAACGTAAAGCAGAAAGTATTGCGTAAAGTCCTGCCGTTGTGGACGTTGTAAATTTACAAAGCTTATAAGCTTTTTCTTCTTGGTATGCAGGTTTACACAACGTAAATGTAGAGCTTTGTTTCCAGCATGATTCATTAGCATACACGTGATTGCGATCTACGTATTTAGTGTAAAGACGTGATAAAGGGAATTGCTTTATCGCAACTACGGGCATATCACATTTGCGACCTACTCCAGGAATTGAAGTGGCTATTTCTGGAATTGCTAGTCACCTTGGGGGATGAGTTGCCCAAGTAGGGCAGTATTCGTAAGCAGGCAGTAAGTTTTTGCACCACCGTATTTCTTCATGTATGCCTGCAGCGGTTCTATCCTGAAGGTCTTGGATTATTAGTGGGTTGTGCAGCCAAACAAAAAAAGTGATGGCAAGTTTGGAAAGTTGGTTGGCGGGACTCAGAAATCACCAAAGCACTGGTAGATGCACGCGGAACACCAACAAATATGCGAAGGCTTCTGGCCAGCAATCTTTGAATTGTTTTCTCTAGATTACAGCATATTCCATGTAGCACAGGAACAGAGAATGCTATTCTTTGTCTAATGATTGCCGAGTGAATGCGTAATAAGGAAGAGGTTGAACTACTTCATCTCACTCCAGCAAATCGACGAAGAATGTTGACTAGGGAACTGACTTTTTCCTCTAAAGCTTTTATTTGGGGAGCCCATGATAGCCGTCTGTCTATTATAATACCCAAGAACTTGTGTTGTCACACAAGTTGCAGACGCTGAGAGTCTAGCACGAGCTGGAATCTCTTGAGGCGCACTTCTTTGTAAGAGTAAGTGCAGCAGCTTTCTCATGTGAAATAATCATACCTTTGCTTTTCAAAAGATAATTAATTAGTCTTAGGCCAGCTTGTAGCTTTTTCTGAACAGCTTGAGTACTCGAGTCGGACGCCTATATGCACAAGGCGTCTGCATATAGTGTATAATTGAAGGTAGCTGGGAGGATATGCGGTAATTCAGCCATAACACAGTTAAATAGAAATGGACTAAGTACACTACCCTGAGGAATGCCTTAATTCACTTTGTGCTCTGTGCTTTTGCCATCAGCAGTTTCAATAAAGATTTTTCTGTCTCTTAAGAAATCCACAATCCATCTCAGTGTTCGGTCAACTAGGCCCAACTGAATTAACCCATGTAGTACGTGAGTGTGACTGGCTGTGTCAGATGCACGCGTTATATCTAGAAACACTGCAATGGTGATTCTTCCACAGCTCCTCTCATAATCTACGTATGTAACAAGATCTAAAATAGCATCCATCGTACACCGGCGCCTGCGGAAGCCCGCCTTATTTTCAGGTTGTGCGTTGGTGCATTCTTTCCACCACTGAAGCCTAGCGTTTATCATCTTTTCTATAAGTTTACATAGGCAACTTGTCAGACTGAATGGGCGGAAAAAATCTAGCGATAAAGGAGTTCTACCCGGTTTTAGTATCGGAACCACTCGTGTAGTTTTCCAGGAAGGAGGAAGACATACCTATGTCAACGCCCATCGTTCAGTAATATTACGAAAGTTTTTGTGGCCACGGAACCCAGCTCCTTCAGTCGAGCATATGTGACCCCGTCAGGTCCAGCCCCTGTCCTCTGGCGGCACGATACAAGTGTCTTCTTCAAATATTCTAATGAAAACGGCTGATCTAGGTCATGATGATGGCGGTTGATGAAAAAATTGATCGATGCTTTGACTTCTTCGACAGAGTTGCTGTATTCAGGTGCGTTTACTGCTGCATTTGGGCGTGTAATAAGCTGACAGAACTCGTTTGCAACGGTTGTTTCCGGCACTTTCTGGCCTAAACCTAGAGCTCTGAGTGGTTGTTGGTGCGTTACTCGCTCATTAGAAGAGCGCAGAACATTCTATAATTTTGATTCATGTGTAAGGGGAGTAAGTCAAGGGCAGAATTCCTCCCTGTGGTTTGTACCTAGGCACTCCATGTATCTATCGACCCATACGATCATACATCCTTTAATATTCTCGGTAATCTTCAATAAGGCCTGTGTGTCGGTATTTTCTTTGGGCTCGGCGGCGTATAGCTTTGAGCCTTTCGTATTCAGAGACTACACCAGCGTAACCTTCAAGAATCTTAACAAACTTTGAACAAATATTTAATTTGTCTTCTGTAAGCGATAATAGATAGTCTGTGTCACTGACCGCATCATCTTGACTTGTAATGAGATATCGAAATGCCTGCCAATTGCCTTTGCAGAGCGCTGATAAGCCGAAAATTGTAGTCTGGAATGCTGTACTAGAATACGAAAATTATCGCTGCGCCTTGTTTCTATGATTGTTCACTATGTCGCTCCACCTGTAACATTGTTTGAGCAGAGCGTGAGGTCCAGGTAGCTGGAGTAATTAAAACCCCTCAGGAGCCTCACTGAGCCGTTATTAAACAAGCATGGACCACTCTTCTGAATTGCATTTTCTAGGTCATTTCAACAACGGTCATAGTAGGCGCTTCCCCACATGACATGGTGCGTATTCACATCCCCGCAAAATATAACATCTTTTGTGTATTTCTTAAAGAGGCTCGTCAATGCGGAAAGTGAAATATTTGTAGAAGTTTGTAGATTAACACTGACTATAGAGATACTTACTCGGCCAAACCCACCTTCGCATGCTACGTATTCCGGGATGACTGACGCTGCGGCACTTAATAACGCTGACGGCAGGTCTCCTCGAACACAGGTCATCGCTCTGCTTAGTCCTGAATATCGAAAGCACGTGTAAACAGCGTAGTTAGCTAGTCTAAAAGCGTTGTCTACACCGGCCTCTGTCATACATAACACTGGAAAGGAGAACTGGGCCACCAGTTTTATAAAATACGCACACTTAGAGCGAAGGCTATTCACGTCCCACCAGAATACGGCGACATTTTCATAGCAATTATTCATGTCCCGCCTGTGCAGTAGTTGATGTAGTGTTTTGCTATATCGCTTGTTCCATCGGCAATACGGTCTTGATCTTCGGGAGGTTATCGATCCCATCTTCTCATTTGTTTCCGACCGTAAATGGCGGACAACTCACTTCAACTAAGTTACCGTCACGAAAAGAGCCGTGACTTTCTAAACGTCATGGGTAACGTAACCGGCGTGGACACCGAGACACGGTGTATCGGAAGCGGTAATAGAAGTTAGACTGCCAGCAGGCAATCGAAAGCCCGATCCTGCAAATACACGCGTGCCCACGCCGTCCTGAACCTTCGAAAAGCCTCCGCTCACTTTCTATCGCCAAAGGCTATCTGATGGCTGCTATTCCAGTGCCGAGTTATCTTCAAACACGCAGTATGGGTAGTACATGAATTAGTTCTTCGTCACTCGACGATGGACAAATTGACGTTCAGCGTGTATCCCCTCATGGAGCCTGTGCACGTCTCCAAACGAAGATATAGGAGGCTTATCGACTTCACGGGTCTGCCGCGATACGCACATCTACGGCGATAACGCACTGCAGGGACGCTATTCTTAACCCTGTCCGATTCCACCGCGTTAGCATTTTAGTGAATCAGAGCTGGCAAAATGGCGAATTAGACAATATAGTCGAATTCAACTACGTCTGTGACGGCACATGAGCGTTCTCTACTCATTGCACAACTAGTCGGGTGTTGTTTACATCGTAAAATAATAATAATAATAATAATAATAATAATAATAATAATAATAATAATAATAATAATAATAATAATAATAATAATAATAATAATAATAATAATAATAATAATAATAATAATAAGCCAACTATTTGCTAATCAAAATACCAACCGGAATAACTGCAGATGAGTACGAACAATGTGATTTGGTCTCATTTGTGTAAGTTGTACCGTCCTATTCTTATTTTTCTGGCTCTGCTAACGCGAAACACGTCGTATGCTTTGTGTAGGCATCTGTTTGACACCTTCAGTACAAAGCATTTTTCTCTTAACTATTTTTCTCTGCTAGTGAAATAGATTTTTATTAGGCAATGTTAATAACAAACAGCTAGTAGGGGAAAAATAAAAAAAAACCTGTTATATGATGTCTGAAATGTCAACAGTGACCTTATTAATGTAATGCCACGTTGATTTCTCGAGCACGTGTGCGAGCTTTCTTTTTTTCCAGCCCACTATAATTAATGGACTGCCTCACTGACTGAAATAAGAAGTATTGGTAAACGCTTCAGCCAGGACGCACCTATGTAGTGTATGCCGCGTCATTGAGGTACGTATTCTTTCCTGAGTCATTGTGAGCTTCTCAGTAAAACACAACAGTTAAACCAGATAATGTGGGGTGCGAATCGTCGTGGGATACTAAATCTAAAGCGCCACTGGGACCACGGCAATTCTGCCTTTTCCTAGGTTTCAGGACATGCAGATTTAGATGGAGTATGAGGCGAACATTGGCTGCAGGCGGATCTAGCATTGCTGGCACGGCCTGCAATCACTCCACTCCAGTTTCGTCTTTCATCAGAGCATAAGAAACCTAGAACGTATAGGCCCGTCATTCAGTGTGTCTTCATTCAAAGCGCTTCTAGAGTCGGGTCAACAAGACAAGCAGCACGGCGATGCGGAACAGAGCGCGAGCCGTAATGCCACACTAGCCCGCCAACACTTCTCCCCATCCTGCCCCCTACCCCCCACAGACACAACACCCCAAAATGAGTCGTTACCAATGTTTAAGTCAACGTCACTTTAAAAAAAAGCATTATAGTAGGGGCCGAAACACATTTTACGTAAATATCCCAGTGCCGTCGCGGAAATGTGTCCTGCTACATAAGCATGCATTCTACATTATCATGCATTCTACATTAGCATGTGTTTTACATTAGCATACGAAAAATTGCGTACTGTATATCGAGTCTAAGGCACTGCAACAAATAATTTTAAACATCTTTCTCAGCAAGATGCTCACTGGCAAGTCCAATGCAACCCATGAACGAAGGGCCTTCAGCTGTTTACATCCGCGTGGTTAGAGAATTCGACCGTGATTACATAAACAATGCTCCGCGGTCCAGAGAGCAAGCAGGTACGTATGCGACGGCGGTGGCCTGCGTGTGGGATCCGAACGCCGTATATCGCCGGCGGAACGGTAGAGTCAATGGCGGTGCGGCCACAACCAGAGTCAGCGGATCAACGTGCACAACAGCCAAACAAATCACAGCGCGCCGCTCCTCTGCGTTCCTTATGATCGGTGCCTCCTCTTGCAAGGAGCAGAGCGCTCCTCTGCTTGCGAAAAGTGTTCGCCTCGCGGAGGCTTGGAAGGACTGCTTGTTCGGGTGTCATTGCCTCCACGAGCCTACGCTGCGTCAAATCGATGCTGAAGGAACGAATCCTCAGAGATACGCCCTCCGTTGGTGTCGGCTATTTTTACCGACGAGCGATCTCAGGTGTGTGTGTGCGAAGGCTGTGTGTGCGGCCACTTGTTTTGTGAATGAACGTCAAAGCCGGCATTTAAGTGGTCGTCGTCACGATGTTCTGTGCCTGCGAGGAATCAGGGCGAAGGTGGGAGCGAACAGTGACCTTCAGAAACCAATAATCGTAGCGGTCATGCCGTGGGAGTGTTCACTACCAAGTCTGCGACGGACCGATGGGCAACTCCTGCCAAAAGAATGCGGCCAAGCTAAGCCCTCCGAACAATTCCTGGGAAAGGAGAACTGCAAATTGGTTACTAGTCACTTCGATCAGTCAACTGATCCATTGTTGCATGGATTGTTTAGTCAATCAGTCACTTGATTATTATTCCACGGGGTAGAAAAACTACTCTTAAAGCGCATGTCCAGCTTTTCAGAGTGAGAATAAAGGTCGAACAAATTTTCCATGGCTGGTCTAGAGAAGTTTTCTTGTCGAGCCGAGAGTAGCAAAAGAACAGAGACAGAGTTGCGAGCGGGAGTCCTTGAACGTTAAATAGTGTTGCGAATAAAACCACCTGATAAGAGTCGCATCACGCGCCATCTTCACACATATATGTTGTGACTGTCCCATACGGCACTGTGGTTATAATTAACGCAACATGTACTTGGTAGCATGACTGAAAGCTTTGCCTTTCGGCGCACAGGCTTTCCCTGTTGACAGGCCATTGAATGTGTGAGCAGACGGCGGGTTGTTTGGCTGCGGCGTAAACCAATACTAGTTGACAAGCTCTGTGGCTCAACGGCCATCTTGATATTCAGTGTAGGGTAGCAAACTGGACTCAATCCCAGGTAGCACACAAAGTCTTGAAAACGTCGTATTAAGGGATTCAACGTCTGAAACGGTTTTTGACCAAAATCGACGCATCAAAGACGTTCCAAACAAGATAGCTTAAAAACGAGGGGTGAATACGTTTTGATAACGTTGGAGGCCAGACAACTTAAAAACGAGGGGTGAATACGTTTTGCAAACGACTCAAAACGCCACCGCCACGCCACGGCGCGTCAGCCTCTTTAGCGGCTTCTACTATATTCAACAACCCATCAACGCGATCCAACCTTGCGCAAGGTGGCGATACCGTCGTCAAATCATGTGACCAAGGTGGCCACGTGATTCGTGATGCCGGGCAGCCGGGCGAGCCGGGGCATAGTCGCGTCGTCATGGCGTCGTCACGTCACCGCACTCGCATTGCGCTGTGGTGTGTTTGCGGCTGTTCTGAACGTGCTGCCGCTGCCCTTTGCTATGTAAGTGTTGCAGTGTTTTGCTGTCAAGAAAACGATATTCTGTGATTAGTTTGGGTTGTGCGATATGTTTGTGTGGTTTTAATTTGGAAATCAGTAGTGTTTTCAATTGTTATGTGATCAAGGCGGCCACGTTATTCGTGAAGCCGGGCATAGTTGCGTTATCGCACTCGCACGGCACTATGGTCTGTTTGCGACTGTTCTGAATGTGCTGCCGCTGCCCTTTGTCATGTAAGTGTTGCAGTGCTTTGCTGTCAAGAAAACGACATTCTGTGATTAGTTTGGGTTGTGCGATCTGCTTGAGCCGGGCATAATAACGTTATCGCACTTGCATTGCGCTGTGGTATGATAGCGGCTGTTCTGAATGTGCTGCCGCTGCCCTTTGTCATGTAAGTGTTGCAGGGTTTTGCCGTCAAGAAAACGACGTTCTGTGATTAGTTTGGGTTGTGCGATCTGTTTGTGTAGTTTAATTTGGAAATCAGTAGTGTTTTCAATTAGAGGGCGCGGAGTGGAGGGCACTAATCAGCTCTTCAAGTTCATTGTCATGTTATGTGAGGCGCCTTTTCACTGACGCTGTAATTAAGGCGTTAAGGGCAGTATAAGGACGAAAGTTAGAGGGACGAAATCGTGCCTGTGTGTCCCTAGCGTCGGGGTCGGCCGCTATGCGTGATCCTAACAAGAAAGCATTTTGCAGAATGCGAAGAAAGGCGGCAAAATTTCTGTCTGTGCGCACCTTGCCGATCTCCGCAATAGAGCCATCATCGTGGTATTTTAGTCTCCCGTTTAGCAAGAGTGTTGCAGACAAGGGAACTGGTTCAAACAGGCTTTTTTTTAATGATTCACTACTAGTGCGGTATCCCAAAAGGTGAGGTCAAGTGCTCACCCTATTTTCTTCCCTCGCGCTACAGCGCACTGACAGATTTTTGCGTGCACCATACCATGCTTTTATCGTTTGCGCTTCAGGTTCTCGATTGTGTTTTCGCCCCCTTTACCCACGTGATGGGTATTTCATGGTATTACCGTGTACCACATGTGTCCATATATTGTGTCCAATATATGAAACGGCCAAATTCGATTTTATTTGACGCCTCAAATGGTAGTAATGTATTGAGTCCCTTGTAGCTTTGTGCTTGTTATCAATTTTACTATTTGGCGATTGGATACGGCATGTACGCTGCATAACTCGCTTGTGCATACTGCATACGTGAGTCGAGTATGCCCTTGATATAAAATAACTTGTATGCTTTAGGTAGTACGATTGTTTGCAGTTTGGGACATGTGTCGGAATGTACGCTGTGCGCCCTTCGCGCTTTACGGCGGCCTGCCGAGTTCGTGTGGGTGCCATGTGTGCGCATGGAGTTCGCGAAGCGCTCTCGCAGTTTATATATATATATATCTATATATATATATATATATATATATATATATATATATATATATATATATATATATATATATATATATATATATATATATATATACATGTGTTCTGTTCACGCGCTTCGCACAACAGGGCATGTCGCAGTTCTTTGTCCTTATGCAACACATTTTCCTAGTGCACGTCTGTGCATTATTTGATACCGGTTTCACACGGGGCTCTTTTAGCCGCTATCCAGTCCGTTACAAATCGAATTTCTCGGTCGTGATTGGCTCCTCTGCGCAAGCTACGAGAGTGAGCCAGTCGCATCGATGATTTCGATCCGGATCGGGCTTGATCGCGATCGAGAGTGGTCGTGTGACACCGGTTTTACACATGGCTCCCACATAGGGAACACTTTAAGTTCAATGCTACTGAGTGAAGAGCAAGTGCATATATATGCCAGTGGTGGTATGTGGGCAAGTCTTTCTGGTGAAGCCAATACTTGTGCATTCAAAACATTCCAATTACCAGCGTAGTGCATCAATGTGTCTACTTCGACAAAATAGAGCACCAGTGCAGATATCTGAACATACCTGTCCAGGGCAGCAAGTGTGTCTAGATTGAAACCACTACCAGCATGTGCGGCAGTTCTATTTCCAGCAGCGGGACTGCACAATAATCAGTAGGGTGCTCTCAAGCTATTTATCTATGAAGCTCTGCCTGGACTGTGTGCCAAATATTTTTGGACGTGAAAGTGGGGCTGAATTGGTAAACATCAGTGGAACTGTGCCTGGACTTTGTGGCAAATGTTTTTGGATGTGACAGTGTGAGTGAACTGGCAAAGAATTTGCTCTGGGCGACATGTGTTAAACGTTTTTCTCATTCAGAGTGCTTTTTTTTTACTTTAGGAGACTGGAGATGTGCGCAAAGTGTGACATGTCAGTGTGCTAATTAATGTATTTGCTGGTTTGCAAATTATTCGTTGCAACTTTATTTTTGCCAGAGAGGTACAACTTTGCCTCTTGTAAAGGGCTTTTTAGATAAAACACTTACTATTTATTATGACCATTGCTTCCTTTGTTACACAAATGCAGCTTCCAGTGCATTTCAGTTTATTTCCATGTTTATGTAAGTTTCTAATATGAGGCTTGCATATTCATTTCTCACGTTCTGGAGTGGCAAGATGCAGCATTACTGTCTCATCGTTCGCTGTACTACAGTAGTGTTCACTTGTTACACTGAATCCCCCGTTTAAGTATTCTGTACTAATTTCACTTTATTGCTTTTTTGTTGTATGGTTATTTTTTCTCGCCATTACCTTCTTTGATATATCCTAAAGGCAATATTTCCAATTTTCCATTGTTCCGATTTTTTTTATTTCTGTCACAGGATTGTTTTATGATGGTATGCGGTGGTATTTCTTTTTGTGCTCTTTTCAAGCTTCTAGATGATTGGTAACATTGCTTGGAGGCAGTTACCATCCAATTCATACTCTTGCATTTTTCAGTCGACTTCTTCCATTCGCTCCGATGTCACTTCTGCATAACTCTAGTCCATCTAATAGCACGCGCACTTTTTACTATGATAAATTAGACACTTTAGTACACTCCAGGTTTTTCTGTTCA
Organism: Dermacentor variabilis; assembly: GCF_050947875.1. NCBI lineage: Eukaryota > Metazoa > Arthropoda > Arachnida > Ixodida > Ixodidae > Dermacentor > Dermacentor variabilis. Next base: position 119,416,083 of record NC_134573.1, read on the forward strand.
TTTTTGTATGTGTACTTGGAATTCTGTTTATGTGCTAGTGAATGTTCACTTTCGAGTTCATTACGAATCCTTTCTGCGACTTTTGTCATTGTTGATGTACTTTTATTTCTATTTGCATTTCTCACACAGTTTGTTCGAACCTTGCATAAGCATTACATTTTAATAAAGTGTTCTTGCTTTGTCACAAAGTTCTCACTTCATGCACTCTTGGCATGAAGGGCTTGGTCTGGCCACCTGCCAAGACGTGGCCATTTGTTCTTTGCAGGATGTCATTCCCATTGTGGTTGTAAGCATCGTAGCTTACTAAAGGCGGTATTAAGGATTTATTATTCCTAACAGGCTCATTTTCGTGCGACTTGGTAGACGATGCGCCGGCCATGCGGGGAACAGTGCTTGGCACTGCGCCATGGCTCTTACAGTCAACACCGACGCTTCTACTCATCTGGGGCGCGATTGGAGATCGTTGTTCGAAACGCCCGATCAGTTTCACCTCACGCGATTGGCCTAGGCCGTGCCAACGGGTGCGGCTGACGACGTCTGCGCGGCATAGGCCAGTCGCGTGAGGCGAAACTAAACGCGTGTTTTGAACAACGATGTCTGATCGCGCCCGTCACCCGCGAAAATTAGCTTCAGATGATCGTAAACCTTTCAAGACCGCTTCTAGACCAGCTTTTTGATAACGTCCTAAAAACGTTTAGAAATTACGAATAGTTTTGGCAAAGGGATTACTTGTGTCTTTCCCAATCCTATTTCTAGACCAGCTTTTCGAATACGTCTTGCAGACCTGTTCTAGATCGTCTCAAGAAAGTAATTAAGCCGGACATTAGCAGAGATATCCGACGTTTTCCCGCCGAAGTTCTCTCATTCGTGTCTTCTTTAACCCGTTTTTATTGTCTTGGATAAACGCTACGAAAACGTTACGTATCTCTTTTGTGCTACCTGGGATCTGGTTAAGGGGACAGGGTAGGTCTTATTCTTGCCATGCATTTTAGGCTATGTTCGTGACCCTTTTTCTCGTGATCCGCTGGGGTTAGAACAATAATCTTGGTGGCATTGTAATCAGCAATGTTAGGTAGTGTTACTGAACCAGGATTATTTCTTTTTAAAGGTTAGATTTTTTTGTTTTCATTCTTTTACTGGACCCACCAAATTTTAGAGCCAAAATCTGCAGTAAATAGCCTGTAAACAAAAATGCCCTACAACAATATTTATAATCCTGGTTCAGTAGACTTTCTGTAATGTTTGCTCAATATCTGGAAAATATTATCGCCCTGGCGCTTGTAGTTTCTGAAAAAAAGGGTCAAATGCAACAAAATTTGGTGTTTGGAGATAATTGGCTTTGAAGTGGAAGAAAGAGCTTTATCGCAATATAGGACTATAGAAACAAATTCTGGCGCATTTCTTCAATAGCCAACAGCCTGGTAGTCCCCTCCATCGTCAACACTTCTTTTCTGTGCTAGCTGCCTTGTTTTCCGGGCCTCCTTAGTTACCAGTCATGTAGCCCTCTCTGCAAAGTACAGTCGCCGCCGGTCAACTTCGCGCAACCACTGGACTCTGAACCACCCTGGAGAAACTCCGAATGACCTCAATATGTCGATTCGAGCAATGCTGCGGTCATTAAAAGTTAGCACAGCATCCATTGTCGCTGTTTTCTGCGTTTTGAGGCCAAGAAATACATTCTTATGAGCGCGCTCCCATTCAACGTTGTAGAACGCCTCATTCGCGTTCTGAGTTTTTCCATGGAGACATTTCTGGAGAAGCTCAGGCTTTGAGAGCTGCTGAAACACCGGCGTTCTGCTTCGAGCGTTCCGCCGAGCTCGAAAGCTTCGATGCAGACGCTCACGTGGTGGCCGTGGCGCCCACTCGTGGATTGTGTTGCGGAGAATTGGCGTCATTGCAGGTCGACTTATGCCGGTTTCCGTGGAAGAGACGTTATTTTAAAGCGCTTCATTGGCTTCGTCATTGCATTACCGCTAAATAACCAGCACCAAAGTATCAATAAATTCGATTGTCCGCGAAAACACGCCAAAGCACGAGCAAAACGCCGCGCGTTGCGAGTAATCCAGCTGCGTCTTAGGATTCGTTTGGCTAAGTGAAATATGATAGCTAGGTTTTCATTTTTGCCAGATGAGTGACAGCCATTCCGCTAAACGTGACAAAAAACAGGCGGTGAAAAAAAAAATTTTTTTCAGTTTAGGAGAGGCAAAGATCCCGAGCATGTGTCAAAGGGGGCGTGGCTGGATGCTGCCTAGGTTTCGAAAAATGTTGATTTTGAGCTAAATATTTCGCGTGCGCGCAAATGAAACAGTGGGCCATGTTAAGGAAAGAATAGAGATTTTAAATTGCACAAAAACAAAAAATCGATTTTTTTCGGAAAATTTGCCTACCCTGTTCCCTTAACCTCCCTGCCTTTCCTTCTTCCCTTCTCTCTCTCTCTCTCTCTCTCTCTCTCTTGATATTCAGCGTACTTTTTGATAATGCTGCTTCACCAACATCCACTCACAATTTCGGAAATATTAAATATTTGTTATAAGGTCTGAGTTCACGAGCGCCATGTACACCTATATCGGTGTTCGATTGAAATGCTGGATGCAACTGAGGAAAATTTCCAGAAGCGCTCCTTGATGGAAATGCATGACACATGCTATATACCCGCATAAAACATTCGGCTTGCATCCATAGGCTACGAGACCCTCTTTTTATGTAGAGGAGCTATGTGTTGCTGCCCCTCGGCGAGCCAGGCAGCTTGCGGCGCTTACGCACTTACTGAGATTTTGAAACGTTGACACCGATCGCAAGCTACTTGGCGATATTGAGCGTGCGCTGAACCACTGCCGCCAGTTTACTTCCGCGTAGTTAGCGGCGAAGACTTCACTTGGCGCGTGAGGAAAAATAGCAATTAGTCATTTCCTAGGGCCCTAGAACATAAATTGGGAAAATACCCCAGCCACCAAGGCGCTTTTGTTACACTTACGCCAGTTATGTCGTATAAGTATTCTCTGACCTGCTCTTGGTCATTTGGGCTCGATTTGCTTATGTATTCTTGCCATGTTTATTTATTTTGTTGTTTTTGTTTATATTTTTCGCATCATGCAGTCACAAGCGCCTCTGCTGAAATAGCAAGCCCAGCATATAGCAGGGCTGACATCTCCAGCTTTCATGAACCTATTTCTCTGTCTCTCTCTCCCTCTAGTTGTGTCACTTATAAAATACATAAGCTTTAAGTAAAACGGCTTCAAAAGCCGCAATCACAGAGCTCCGTCTGAAATAACCACCTGCAATTCTACGCAAGCTTTCCAATTCCCAGCTGAGACTGTAATAAAAACAAACAATTTGTATACGAGATCTTATTTTGAAAAGCAAAAAAAAAAAGGAATGGAAGAAAAGCACTTCATTTCGTGATTGTGAAGCGAGCAAGACATACCAACGCATTGAGCAGCCCTGCACTCTTACGACGTGCCAATTGCGTCATGGAAGCGTCGTATTCAAGCCAGAGCCCCACCGATAACACGGAGGCTTGATTATACGCTACGGGGCTGCTAAGTTTCGCACTGCCGGTGTTATGTTATTCAACTGGCATGTCGCCGCTTCCCCGTGTCGCCGAATGCATGATCGAAGAACTCCGGATCGCCCAGAAAGCTTCGTTTTTCACGCCCGAAAGTACATGCACTTAACTGCATTATCGCCTGTCATCCTAGAGCGTGTCGAGCCGATTGCAGCACGGCGCGATGCTCTGTCCCGGCAAATTTTGTCATCAAGTAAAAAAAAGAAAATACCACGAAAGCATGTATATGAAATCATAGAGGGAGTGTTTCTTGAATGGATGGAATGTCGAGAGTCTCGGCGTTAGGCAAGAATACCTGCGACGTCAGCATGCGGGTTTAATGACGGCGTATTTAAACACGAAACTCTGGACGGGAGTGTGGGCAATAAGTCGTCAAAGACACGACGCCATCCAGAAAAGTAAGAAACAAGAAGATTCAAATAAGTTGTTCGGCATCGGGCGCAGATGTGTTATTTTCTGGCAAGCGGTAATTACTCGCCACCATCTGATAGCCGCATCTATGATATCGTTTTTCGCTATCTCATTTTATTCGTTCACTGCAAGGTGGTGAGACGCACAACTCAATTATGTCGCACTCATATTTTGTCGGCGCGCTTATAAATTTTTGTCTGTCTACAGCACGCCGTATTTTCCTATGAATCAATTTGTCTTTTGTCTTTGTTTTTGTATACGTTCTTAAGCATAGTAGCACTTGATCAACGTACATGTAATCAACTTGAATAATTTGTTAGCAGGGGTGTGCCACGAGCCGTATAGCAACTTTAGAAAGCTTCGAATAAGTATGCAGCCTCTCTCTGGTAACAAGAATATAGATACACGCAGTCTGCTACGTTACATGTTTCAGTGTCGGTGGAGATTTCGCGATAGCGACGTCCTATGACCCGCGAGAAAAAAAAATGAAATTGAAATTCTGACGGGGCCTGCGGCGGGGCAAGGCGCCTATTCGGGTTGCCCAGTGGTGCTCAAAGGCCTGGCTACATCCACCGAAAGACAGACCCTTAGCAAAAATTGGAGCGCAGGGGCTGCTCTTTTCTGTATTTTTTTTTCTTGAGCCGTGCATCTGGCTGTATTGAATCTGGAATGGTACTGACTCGTTAAAAGTTCTCAGCCCACTTCTACTGTCCTCGCTATTTCTTGAAGTTCAAACCTTTCTCAGTTTGCTTTCTTTCTTTCTTTCTATTTTTTTCACCTCATGTAAAAGGGGATTTGGTTTGTCACTGACGGGAGAAAGACAATCAGAAAAACATAAATGATCCTTCAATCAGCTGGGGGTGAAACAAGATAACTCGTGGTGTTGATGTTTACAGGAGCAATCACTATGGTAGTTCAATTGTTCTTTTTCTTTAAGTCTAGGCGCTTACCCACTACGGTGGATTGCCCAAAAAGCCGGAGGGTTAGGAGAGGAGGGGAGATAAAATTTAAGAAAAAGAAAGCAAGCCAGAGCAAAATGAAAATTGTACAAACTTTACCAAAATAGTTTAATCTTAAAGCAAGTGGTATTTCGTGAGGTTGAAGTATGATTTGCAAAACGACAGAATATTTGAGGGTATTTTAAGGTTTCTAATACGACCGGAATTTTTTTAAAGCACCAAGTCATTATATCAGGGAATTAATTTGGCATTCTTCTTATCTAAGAGAAGTGCTTGTAAACTACCATGCAGACGTTCCTGTGGCTAAAGCCGTATTAGGAGGCCCCGAGAGAAAGACTATGTTCTAGAAGTTGCAGGAATGCCTAGTTTTCAGAATGAAAATTCGAGATATCTTTTTACCTTGTCTCTAAATTGTTGGCAGGTTAAGGTGATATGGTCAATAGCTTCGGATTTTTTACACTTATGGCATCTTGTTCTTATTGTAGATATGACATCGGCAGAGGAATGATGAGCAGCGCACAGGTATTTCTAGGCGTCACCCTTGTACCTTAATTCGGGTGCTGGTTTAAATATTTTGTTTAGAAACCCTACCAGCTTCACTTGGCAGCAGCATCTAATACCTTGTAAAACCAATGACACAAAATTACCTTGACCTTACTCTTCTATATACTTCTCTGCTGAGCTCTACTTAGTGGTATTTTGTTGATTGATGTATTTATTTTACTTTTACTTTGAACCTGAACTGCAAATAACATCTCGTGCAGTGCTGCACGAAAGATAGTCGCATATGAGTTGCAAAAAATGTACAAACGTACCTTTTACAGAAAGAACTGTAAAGAAAATTTCACATTATCGCAAAGATGTAAAGCTTTGGAATGCAAAGAGGTAATCAAAAAAAGTAGCAAAGCCCGAGAACGCAGGGACTGTTCGGCAGAGTTTAGATCGCATGAGAACAAATATTGGCTTTATTCTATGTTCACATCGCACACTTTTGAGTTCTATTTCTTTCATAGAAGCAAAACACGCTATAAAATATAAAGTGGCCCAATGTACACATACAAAATACTGATGAAAGTTCAAAAACAAATGACAATACAAGGAAAGCAAAAACATCAAATGAAATAAGTGATATGTCGCACTAGGCTTAAAACACTGACATCAGTCAGACATAACGCCGCAAGCACCGCCGCTTTATTGCAGCCTGCGTCCGTGTGTTCCGCTGCTCACGTGTCATGATGACCATGGCAGTGCCGATGAAGGCACGATGAAGATGACGATGGAGTTGGCGATACAGCACTTCTCCCCCTCTTACAGGTCCTTCTTCTTCTTTAGTCCTTTCTTGAGCGTACGCACAGCTCGTTCGGCTAACCCATTCGACTGTGGATGATAAGGGGCTGTTGTGAGTTGTTGCACATTGTTCCGTGCCAGAAACTCACGAAAAACTTTGCCCACAAATTGTGGTCCGTTATCAGAAACAAAGGTTTTTGGAAGGCCGAACCGTGCAAATATTGATCTTAGCGCGTTGGCCGTGGTTTGCGAAGTCGCAGTTTTCATTGGCATGGCTTCCATCCATTTCGTTTCCGAGTCGACGACGACTAAGATCATTTGTCCGTCCAACGGGCCTGCGAAATCTGCGTGCAGCCGGCTCCACCTTTCCGCGGTGGTATCTGTGCTGGTGGCATCGCTGAAGCCTGCGCACATGTGGAACATGAGTTCACCAGTCGCTCTATGTCGGAATCCAGTCCCGGATACCAAAACAACGTTCTCGCTGTGGTTTTCATGGCTGTCATGCCGGGGTGTGTCTCGTGCAAAAGACGCAACACACGCCTTGCCGCCGCCAGGGGTAGAACAATGCGATGTCCCCAGTACACCAAATTATGGCTGACTGTAAGCTCTGTTCTTCTGTTGAAGTACAGCCGGAGATGCTCATGGCCCTGCGGAAGATGTGACGGCCATCCCTGGGAAATCCATTTTTTAACCTGCCGAAGGCTGGTGTCTCGATTAGTCAGATGTTCAACCTCGCGGGCGCAAAGCGCTGTTTCCTCAAGAGAGTGGGCATACAAAACGTACTCGTCGGCAGCAAAGTCCCGCGGCTCCTCCATTACTGGCAAGGGCAACCGACTGAGGGCATCAGCATTGGAATGGTCACTGCCCTTCCGGTACTGCAATGTGTAGTTGTAGTTGCCAAGAAACAAGGCCCAACGCTGTATTCTTGCGGCCACCATCGGTGGTATGGCTTTACCTGGATTGAATAAACCAGTAAGAGGCTTGTGGTCTGTTACTAAGACGAACTGATGTCCGTACAGATAGTCTTTAAACCGGGCGACGCCGAATACCAGTGCCAAAGCTTCTTTTTCTAAGTGCGAGTAATTGCGCTCGCTCTTGGTAAGTGTCCTGGACCGGAATCCGATGGGGTAGTCAACACCATTCACGCGGTGCGACAAAACGGCCCCAATGCCTACTGATGATGCATCGCACTCCAGCCGCAGTGGCTTATCCGGGTCGAAGTGAGCCAGAAACTTGGAAGCCACAATTGCCTGCTTAACTTGCTGAAATGATTTCTCCTGTTCCTGGCTCCATTGCCACTTGACTCCTTTGGATAAGAGAGCATGTAGCGGAGCTAGCATAGTGGCCAGATTGGGCAGGAACTTGCCATAGTAATTTATGAGACCGAGAAAAGCTTTCAGCTCACTCACCGAGGTGGGCTTAGGGGCTTCAACAACGGCTTTGATATTGTCGTCCTTCGGTCGCAGACCCTTCGCGTCGATACGATGACCGAGAAATGTGACTTCGTCTTGCCGAAACTTGCACTTTCCCTTGTTCAGTCGAGACCATACTCCCGCAGCCGCTGCAGCACGGTTTTGAGCCTAGATGAATCATGTTTTTTCTCGGCGATGATAATGTCATCCAGGTACACCTGCACTCCAGGAATATCCCCCAGCAGTCCGTCCATTCGCCTTTGGAATATGGCTGGAGCAGAACTTACGCCAAACGGTAATCTGTTAAAACAAAAAAGACCCTTCTGGGTCTTGAGGACTGTTATCTTCTTTGCTTCCTCATCCAATGGCAACTGGTTGTAGGCTTGACGCAAATCCAAGGTCGTGAATACTTCGCCACCGTTTAACCTAGCAAAAATGTCGTCCACTCGAGGCAACGGGTATTGTTCTACCACAGTGGCCGCATTCACAGTCATACGGAAGTCCCCACACAGTCGGAGGGACCCATCGCCCTTCAAGACGGGTACCACAGGGGTTGCCCATTCAGCGGTTTTTACCGGCGTCAAAACGCCTTCCGCGACCAGCTGATCCAACGATTCAGACATCTTATCTCTGAGAGCGTAGGGTACAGTACGGGCCTTAAAGAACCGCGAACTCTCCAACGGAGGCCAGAGCTGCTTGTACTTGCGGAACACCGTTACGGGAATGACGCTTACAGGTGACCCCGTGTCCACCAACATAGTGAGCGGAACGTTATTCCAACTGATGTCCTTGTAAATAGGCCTAACCTTGCGGATACTGGCGGCGTGATGGAGAACCGCTGTAATCGTGTGCAAGGCGTCGTTGTCGTCCGAACTTGTGTCCTCTCCGGCTGCTATGGCGTACGAACCCTGGCGCCGTTGTCTTGCTGGATAAGATCCCTGCCGACGGTCACTATTTGTGCTAGACAGGCACATCCGACGTAAATGTCCTCGTTTTCCACACCGGTGGCACACCGCGCGAAGGTGTTTGCACTCGTCCTCAGCATGCGATTCTCCACACCTTCCACACACGTCGCGTTGTTCCGGCTTGGGAAGTCGCTTCGAGGAATGGCTCTTTCGTCGGGCAAAATGTACTTCTGAGTGCGCCGAGTTCATGCTCCTGGCATTTTCAACAGCTCTCTGTGCCGAGACAGCAAAGTCTTCAGCCTCTTCTAAGGTGAGTTTCCGTCGCGTCAGTAAATGGCGCCGAACGTCTTCATCCAGCACTCCGCAAACGATTCGATCCCTCAACATGCGCTCCAATGACGTGAAGAAGTTACACTTCTCAGCTAGGCGTCGAATGTCCGCAATGAAGTCCTGAGCAGCTTCCCCGTCTTGTTGCGAACGCATGAAGAAAGCATAACTTGCAGCGATCTCGTTGACCTCCGGAGCATAGTGATCTTCCAGATACCCGACAACTTCCTCATAGCTCAGTTCATTCACCTTTTTTGGTTGACACCGGCCCTGCACCACACGCACTGCACTGTCCGTGAGCGAAGCGATGAGCAGCGCTCGCTTCTTCGTTGGGTCCACGATGCTAAGAGCCTCAAAGTACGCCTCCAGGCGAACGCGATACGTAGGCCACGTACCTTCTGCATCGGCAAATTCCGGTGGCCGTCCAGCACTCATGCTGACGCGGGTCTTCTCACCTAGCGACGCTAGGCCTCGTCGCCACTGATATGTCGCACTAGGCTTAAAACACTGACATCAGTCAGACATAACGCCGCAAGCACCGCCGCTTTATTGCAGCCTGCGTCCGTGTGTTCCGCTGCTCACGTGTCATGATGACCATGGCAGTGCCGATGAAGGCACGATGAAGATGACGATGAAGTTGGCGATACAGCAATAAGCACACGTACAAAATCACTCAACAAACAAAACTTGTATTCCTTGCCTTCGCGGTCCTCGTGGTACATAGCGTATCGATGAAAGGTGTTGCGTACCATCTAAACGGAACGACCATGGCCCGTTGAAAAAGCACTCTATCAACCTATCAACCTTCAAAGCGATCCGTCGTTGTTTTCGGTTCAGCGCGCCCGCGAGAGACTCTTTGCTCTGAAAATCAGGAAGCAGGCTTCAGTGGCCCATGACGCCGTTAGCCAACTACGTACCATCCGTATACAAGTAAGTAACCAGCTAAGCAAAAGCGACAACGAAGGTTGGGAAATTTTGATTTCTGTAAAGAGGACACGTAGACCACACCGCGAAGCAGCGTGATTTCGGTGGTGTCGCTTTAACCGCGCTTCCGCGGTCAAGGGCTTCTGTCGGGAGTAGAACAAAACATGGGATAAAGAACACACGGTCCAATAAGAGTTTACACGCAATGCGAAGTGCAAAGAAGAGAAAACGAACAAAGCGCCCATGTATATACCTACTTGGATAGTGGACTTTCAATGCTAAAAAAACTTACAAAAGCCTTTGTGCATATAATACAAAAACTCTTTGCAGAAGTGATACAAAAAAAGAAAAAGTTTGTATCGACCATAGCAGCTACTACTGCGTGCTGGTCCATCAATCTGGTGTTTGCCCACCAGCGACGCACAAGCGTCGAGGCAGCCTTTGTCGTGCTGAGATCACAAGCAGAGGAAAGCGGATTCGTAACCAGAAACAACACAGGGCCAAACAGAATGCCGGCAGCGAAATCACAGCGGGAGGCTTGACCCGCTAACATGCCACGCGCCTGAGGTCACCCGAGTTGGCCAGCCACGACTACTGTAGTGGCATGCCGCGACCTCGACGTTACGCATATTTCCTCTTAAACTTGCTCGCTGGTACATGCTGAAGCATGTACCCCGTGAGCTTAGTTTGTTTACGTTATAGGATTTATTTTCCTTTTCGTACACGGACGATGATATATGTCACATGTTTGTATGCTTTCTGGAACCAACATTTGCTACTGTCGTACTAAATTTCTTCGACGCCGCACCGATTCGGCGAATGTTGTGACGATACTCTTGCTTTCATGGAAGGAGGAGAACGATAAAGCAATGTGTTTTGAAGTAGTCCTTCGATTGGAGCCCATTTTTATTTCTGATAGAAATCTCTCACAGCAGGACAATCAAACCCCCTATATAATCATTAGTGTTGGCATCTTTGTTCATTACGTTCTTGATTTATTTCAGCATCGAAATGCGGGAGTTAAATTCATGTATGACTTAAAGTTAACCAAGCGGTTTGAAATTTAAGAAAAATGTGGTGGCTTAATAATAGTTCCAGATTTCTGTGAACTTATCGTAGCTTTGTTCTGCGAAGTTAATGGAACCATCACCGGTATAATCAAGAAACCACAGTTTCTCAACTAATACAATAAAGAGACCGACAAGTGCGTTATAGCGGCAATATTTTTTTACCTTTTTACCAACTACTAAAATTTGAACGCTGGGCAAAAGTTATGGTGTTAACGTTATCAATGACTTGTTATTGTTAATATAAAGTTGAGCGCTGCATTTCATTGAGCCTTTGCTCCTCTATACGAGCTCTTCTGCCTCATTAATACGATTCACCTCCTTAGAATAGTACCCTCGCTTGCATCGGTGCCAAGTGCTATACGTGCGAGGCGATCTACTACAGTCGACTTCATGCGCGGTGAAAGATATACTATTGTGCCTTTGTGTAAACGCTTCCAGTGAAATCAACAGCTTGAGCAACATCTGGGAGCCAGAGTTCATACACCTTCCTGAAATTCTTGAAAGTAATTGAACTTGGAAATGGATATTTCAGGGCCCTTAAAACAACTTGAGGATAAATGTGCTTCTTGAATTCCTTGAGAACTTGGGGTAGAGGGCGCCGTTTGGACATTCAGAGTAACGAACTCTCCATTCGGGCTATGCCATGACCACTGTCTATCGCGAAACAATCCTCAATATTTTCTTTAGAGCGTCGCTAAATGATTGCAATGTAGCGTGTCCACAGCCACAAACGAAAAGCCTGCTTACACCGCCATTGCCATCGTGGAGCTATACGAAGCTAGCACAAGCGATCAATCCTTGATTGTTGTTTTGCTAGTTGGTGTACATCACAGCCATCAGGGCTCCAATTTGGAGCCATATAGGCTGTATAAATGCCGAGCAAAAACTAAGTTTCATCCATGTGGCTTTAACGCCGGACACTACATTAACCATCATGCCAGAAATTGATTGACATCATTGCAAGTTGAAGGTCAACTTTGACGAGCCACCTGAAAAGCTGGAGCTAAACTACAATTCAGCAGCGGCTTAGATGCAAGAGATTTTAACGAAGAAATAAATTCCACTACTTTTCAGCATGTGTGAACAAATAAGGTTTCCTTTCCTTGAATTTTGGCCTTCAGCATCCTCGAAAGCTTTGAATTGTCCTTAAATTTTGTTCCGAAAGTTCTTCACGAGCTCTGCCTGGGACTCGCCCCTGTGAAGTCTTTGTTTGTTTCTTTTTTGTTTTATTCCGTGTCGCAAGAGTTCTCCAGCCCCACCTTTCTGTTTAGATTGTTCTTTCATCTATTGCGGAGACGTGTCTCGGCAAGCCGCCGTGTTGTTGGGAAGTACGCATCCAGCCGTTCATGGTCAGCGTCCTCAGCGTTCATGAGCTTATAGAGGTATGTTTCCTTGTACAATTCCTTAAACCAATCAAACAGGAAGACAGGTTATTGCAGTGGTTTCAAAAAATGCGACCACTGATGAAGAAAGCTATTCAGCTGTGACAGGAAGCACACCACCTAAATTCGGCAAGTCACATTTTTCAGCAGAAAGACCCTCCTTTCACAAATCTGTAAATTTGTAAAGCACAATAGTGGGCTCGAGCATTTTTATGCGGTTATTTCCGCCTGCTAAACATGTGCAGCACACAGCCATTAAATATGAAGTTTAATGATTCTTAGTTAAGGAAATTGCTAACGACAAATCACGCTGATCTGTATCGACGCTTCGAGGTTACTCTGCGCCAACGATGTAAATAAATAGCGTTGTGTAAAGGCCACGTGACAAACGCGAGTGTTACATATATGAGCTTTAATGATGCAGGGTTTACTAAAATTGTCATTTGCGTGTAAAGCGCTTGTAATGACACACTGCTCCCCGACAAAGGTGGCTTTCTGGTACGCACTATACATATGAGCGCAAAGTAGACAGCGAGAATGAGATCCGAAATAAAGAAAAAGGCAGGGATGTTGACCCGAACGGACAGTCAAGTTTGCTACCCTGCATTTCGGAAAGGCAAAGTGGAAGAATAAAGCTGAGAGAGATAGACAGAGTGCAGAGAAAGTATCACAGGTGATCACAATCACTGCACGCTATCACAGCCCCAGGCTCTGGAGTGCAGTGAGCACAAAGAAAATCGTTTGCGCAGGTTTGTTGTCCTTAAAGGGCCCCTCACCTGTCCCCATAGCAAATTTTGGTTAAACGCTAGAATTTGTTGCGTGTCCTCTAGGGAGCGTTCTGCAGCGAAAGTTTTTCAAATCGGCTCATTAATAGCCGAGATAGAAACATTTCAGTGTCGCGAACCCATGATTTCAAGAGGCGAGCTCCACTGCCAATTGAGACTCTCTCCGGGTGCCCCCGTCTAGCCTCCGCAAGCGAAATTCCTTCCCTGCGTTCTCCCGTACGTGCCCTGGAGGGTCGCGGGACGCATACGTCATGGGCGCGGCCTTCTTTTTTTTTTTTCTCCTCGCTTTTCTGCGGCGCGGCGCACTTCCGCTGACGGAGTCGCGCGCGAGCTGTTGTGATTGTCTTGCTTCGCGCAGGTAACGAGGACACCTCACTAGAGGTATAAGTCAATGCAAGACAAATGCCGAGGCAGACACAAGCGGATCACAGAGCATGATCCCGCGCTGGAACACGCTGTAGAAAATGACATATTTTCGGTGTCTACGCGCACGACTGCACGACGTGGGAACAAGCAGACGAAACGGAAGTACATCTCTCTTGCTGGGATGCGCAGCAAAACAAAAACACGCAGACATTCGGTTTATGTGTTTTATTATTTCTCAAACTTTAACTCGACTATTCAAGCAATATATTATACAAATAACAGATATTGCCTTGAATAATTCTCGAAGGCACATGTCACCATGAGTGGCTTCACAGCACAAACACGTGTACTTAAGCGCACTAGCCCGTGTACGACATCCTCCGGCTTGGAGCGCGGCGACCGCGAGAAGAGAAAACGGCGTTCAGTTTGAAATTTCAGATCTTTCCGCAGCGCGTAGCGATGTAATACTTTGCAAACACAATTGTTATCGCGCATTGTATGTTCTGCGCTTGTCAGCTCAAGATGGCCAGACCTGGTGAGGGGCCCTTTAGGAATTGTAGCAGTGGGGGCCTTTGTCACCATTGGTTGCGACAGCATGAAGTGATGTAGTAAATCTGTTATTATACAGGCTGTGGTGGCAGCGGTTAAGACGACTCCAGACAAAGCCAATTGCATCCATTGTACTGCAAAATGTTCTACTTGTCCGGCCGTTGCGCTACCTCCGAAAATGCGGACACATCCTTTGGTGCGGTTTGCAGTTGACGTACATGGTCAAGATACAAATTGCCGTTTAGTAATGACAGGAAGCGCGGATTTTTCTGTCATTACTAAGACAAACTATGAGAAAAAAGTTTAATGAGCAGAGGGCAGAGAAGTTGGTCTGAGCTACATTCCTTTAGTTAGCTACTCTGCGGTGGGGAAAAGGAAAAACAGAATGAAGCACAAGAGCGCTGACGATAACTACAGATGGAAGAGGTAAAACACACAGCAGGCAAGTCTGTTGATAGCCTAAAGTCCAGGTCCTTACTTTCTGAAAATTGAGGTAAATATTGCGTGATCAAAAATAATGTTTTTCATATACCCCACTGTAGAACGAATGTAAAAAGTAACCTATATGATTGCTCAGAAAGAAACCGTCGCAGTTGAACAAAAATTGTCCTGGCCCGGAAATCAAAAGTGGAACCAGCGCATTTCCGGCGCGGTTGCCGTACCTGAAGGCTAGCATATCGCAGAGTGAGGCCGAATCAATCGAGAATTCGAAGCATGGAGTCGTATAGCAAGGCAAATCAGTTCCGTGGAAGCCCGAAAGATGCAGGGAGGAATGCTCGGATGGTCCGAAACCTAGATCTACCTTCACGCCGAAGGCACAATACAGCGTCCTCTGACAACGGTTGGGTGTCGAAACAGGCAAGAACTTCAGTGAGCCTCTGTCGAGCTTGCACGTACCGAGGACAGCCAAATAGCAAATGATTTAAAAGTTCGTGCGCATGACACAGCACAGCTCGTAGTCTGGATGTCATGAACGAGAAGAAGGGGAACCGAGGGGCCGAATTTCTGGATGTTATGTGTACTTAAAGCTATAGCAATTGACGCGCAGGCGTTTACGGTCATGCGTGTACGATACGTAATAAGCGCTCATCTCCTCGCACTCATCGATGTGGCGGACACCACCTCCATGGCCAAAGTATGGGGCCCACCTGAAGCTGCGCCAATGGGCTTCGTGCTGTAGCGCGGAGTGATCAGGTCATTCCTTTGCGAAGACAGCTTCTAGTGGTCTTCCTATGGCTGCGTGAGCTCACCTGCGCTA
The DNA here is from genome assembly GCF_050947875.1 of Dermacentor variabilis. Lineage (NCBI taxonomy): Eukaryota > Metazoa > Arthropoda > Arachnida > Ixodida > Ixodidae > Dermacentor > Dermacentor variabilis. The sequence goes on from NC_134573.1 coordinate 119,431,283, forward strand.
CGCGAAATCGATTTCCTTTCGGTGCGGCGCAGCGTCAATTAATGGCTTTTGATGCGGAAACTCCATAGTACCTGGAGCCCGTAAGGTATGCCCAAGGTAAACTTAGGGCCAACCTTACGTTCCGCGCTCCGTAAACGAACAAACAAACAAGCAAACAGAAAGACAATATGCTACTGACCATTATATCATCTACTCCTACCGGGCAAAGAGCGGGGTGCCCGGAACGCCTCGCGGGTTTTTCCTCCGGGTGTTGACCGTCTATTAGTATAGCGACGACGGATGCCAACGCAATCATCGATTACAAGAAGTGTTCCCTAATAACTGCGCTGCGCCCATCAGTGAAGGCATTCGTGTTCGAACGCAGAAGAGTAGAGCAAGCGTGGTGTGCAGCATACCTTATGGAACCCGATAGAAAGAGTTGCCTTCGGTGCCTGCTTCCTAAGAAAGGGTGCGTCGTAGCAAAGACGCAATGGCATAGTAGCGTATTTTTCCTCGCGCAAGCAGCCGTGCGTGTTAATGTATCCTAGGCTCGCCGCTGCTCACGAATGCTGAAGAAAACGCTTCCGTTGCAAGGACTTTGTACATAGACTCCGCCTGCTCTCAAGCACGTTGTGCCAGCTCGTTTACATGCATGCTCTCTGCAGTTTGCAACATTCGGTGCTCCGAAAAGAGACCACACTTGAATGGACGTTACCATTATCCCATCAGCACATTTCTTTTTCTACGCTGCATCAGTTCTACGTTTACCGTCAGATTATCCAATAGCTGGAGCAACGTAAACAACTTTGTACGCATGTACGCTTGCATGTATGTATGTATGTATGTATGTATGTATGTATGTATGTATGTATGTATGTATGTATGTATGTATGTATGTATGTATGTATGTATGTATGTATGTATGTATGTATGTATGTATGTATGTATGTATGTATGTATGTATGTATGTATGTATGTATGTATGTATGTATGTATGTATGTATGTATGTATGTATGTATGTATGTATGTATGTGGTGATAGCAATGAAATATAGTAGCAAGAGAGCAAGCACGACATGTGAAACACGATAGGCCAAACCAACAAATCAACGTCCACTCTTCAGGATTCCTTAAAGAGACCCCTCTCTCTCTCCTGTCAATGCAAAAACTCTTGCTACATCAGTTTTTATAATTTCTATATTTCTATACTGGAGTGCTGTCGTGAAGAAAAGTCTCGCAGTATGGTTTTCACCTCGAATACCTTGGCCTCTCGACATCGTGCAAACAACCACAACGTGAAATATAAGTGTCTGTGCTAGTTTAGTTTGGTAGGCGTAGCAGCACGGAATTATTCATCAGTGACAATATGTGATTCATCACCGGAAAACATGTAGCATATTATCATTGTGCTATCATCTAGCGTGCATGGAAAATGTAATTGTATACAGTGGGAACGAACAAAATCGCTGAACCTGTAGCCATATAATGGTTAGTTGCAGGAAATTTCAATATAAGCAGCTTTTGCATATCTCAAGAGCCCAAGTTATGTGCACAGCTCAACCATAAAATTTTGACGACGACTCTGATGTCACATTTGGTAATATCTGTACATAGAGCACATTCGCAGTGCGCTCGATGCGGCTTGTTTCCCCCAACTGTGCGAAATGGGCAACCGTTAAATCAGAGAAGAGCCGCCGCCTTGGAGCATCGCCGTAGGGATATCTGCACGGGTCTCTTACGTCCTAAACGTTTGGGCCGGACCGCACGACATCACCCGCCCGCTTTTGAGAGCGGCGAACCCGGTGGGGCCTAGCTGGAGCACCCACAGCAAACCGGAGTGCCCGTGGGGTCAGACAGAGCTACAGGTAGCATGAAAAAGCGAGACGTGAGCTAATTCATTTTCCTCTTCTGCCGGGTGATGCTACCACGGGTGGGTGCGGTAATGACGCAACACCCCGCGTAAAAGCCATTAGAGGCAATTAGTGAGGGGTGTTTGCAGCGCGGTGGCTTCTCGCGGACGGACCATTTCTTCTGGGCAGCGCAACACGAGGTAATGCGGTGGGCGGCAAGTACGTTCACTCCTCGACCTCGGCGTGGAAGACAGCGGAGTCATCAGAGCACCCAGGAGCCCTCGGCGGGTTTCAGTCATGCGGAGAGAAGGACGGGGGCGGGGGGGGAGGGACAGCGTTCACGTTCCTCCGGCCCTATGCAACAGCAGCAATGCTGTGTAACGCATACCAAAGCTGCGACATTCTCATGTTTCCGGTCTCTTCCTGGCGCGACTATTCTTGCTCCGTCACTTTTTTTTTTCGTCACGTTTCTAGAAGCTGTGATTGAGTGGGCCCTGAAATTGATTACTGCCTTAGAGCGGGTGGGAGTGGTCAGAACGTGCCGACACAATAATGCCTGAGGATTCCGAAGGCGAGTAGCCAGTCCATCCTGCAGGCTTCATTGCAATAAGTTGAATGAGGCTGCCCAGACAAGGCGGCAGATTTGACTTCGATTACTAGGCGCTGCTATATGTTAAAGTTAGGCTGCTAATGTGATCACTAACATTTCTGCAAGTTGTGGCACTTGCAGAAACGTTATGTGCTCCGCATCCTCTATTTTTTCTTCTGTCCAGAAGACGGTACCTGTTTGATTTGTCTTTGGTTTAGTATAATGTGCAGCACGCAAATTATTCAGGCCCAGCTATGTGCGTATTCAAAAGAGCGGAAGGTAGATTGGCCTCGCTTCGTACATGAAACTATTCTGTGTAATTAAATGTGAGAGACAGGCTCGTAAGTCAAGAAGCGCATGCATGATACCAAACGCAATGTTGTACTCAGTACGTACGGCCACCACGCATTGTCGTGACTCCACATCTTAGGTAAGGAATGGTTTATCTTCCTCAAATAACAAGAGCAGGTGCCCTCCACTCTGAGTGACAGCTGAGAGTAAAAATCTTAGCAACTCTTCAGCAATTTACATCTACAAAATTGGTTACATTAGAGCAATTAACGTAGTTTTCTACACGCCAACATTTATTATATATTTCTTAGAAGAAACAATGTTACACAAATAAAGAGCTTTTCCAGTGTGTTATAGCAAGGCTCATTGATGGCTCTAACTTTCTGTACCGTACCACAAATCGGAGTTTTATCTTCTTGGGAAACTCTCTGCCTTTCGCATATAATTCCTCTGTCTTTATTTCTGTGTTTGTCTTCAAAGGATAAAGTTTGCGGTTGAAAATTGGTTACATTAAAGAAATTTTCAAAGGCGATTCAATCAAGGTCTTGGTCATGATCGTTGAGCCAGGGGCTACGAATGCCAAGACTATACGCAAGCAAATTGCTAAAACTGAAAGTGCTGTTCGTTTAGTTTGGAGGGTATTAAATCTGGCATCATGGACTCAAGGAGGATAACCTCGTCCCCAGCGTTGCTGAACAGAACAATCCAGGGAAAAAACGGAGAAAGCGGGAAATGGAAATCCAAGACGGTGAGCAAAACGAGAACAAGATAAAAAGCGGGAGCCAGCGTTTCGACAAGTGGGGCTGAAAAAAGACAAGTCTACTTGTCAAAACGATTGTTCCCATTTTTAAAAATTTTTTATTTACTTTTGTTTATACATACTGCACCCTCAGTGAGGCTATTGCAGGAATGGGATGACCAACAAACATACAAACATGTATAAACAAGCTTGCGTGAATTGTTTCAGTGGTAGTGAACGGATCTTTCCCGGTAATGAATTCCAGACTTCAATTGTTGATGGAAAAAAAGCTCTATTTAAAGGAATCATTGCGGGCAAAAAAAGGTTCAGATATCTAGAGCGGGGGGGACTCCTCCTAGATGAGGGTTTAGAAAAGGTCAAATAGTTATCTAGAAAGGAAAGACGAGGGAAATTGATTAACGTGTGAAGACATTTTAGGCATTCAAGTTTGCGACGCTCTGCAAGAGTAGTGAGACGAAGTAGAGGAAGAGAGTCAGATGGCGAGAAGTCCTTGTCATATCTCCTACAAACAAAACGCGTTGCCTTTTCCGCACTGATTCTAGTTTTTTGACGTCACAGTGTCTCTATGGGTTCCGTACAACGTAGCCATATTCGAGGATGGGGCGAATGAGGGTTTTATATGTTAGAAGTTCAGTTCCTTGAGGAGCAAGACGCAGCGCACAATGTAAGTAACCTAGTCTTTTAAAGGCCTTGTTATAGGTGACATCAGTGTGTTTTGACCATGACAAATTGTGTGTTAATAGGATACGTAAATATTTGAATTCGAACACTCCATTTAAAGTAATATTATTAAAGGCATAGGCAAACAAGGAAGGGCATGAGCGTCGTGTAAAGGACTTGGATGCCATTTTGGAGAAATTGATATTCATTTGACATGCTTTGAACCAGTTACAGAAGTCAGCGAAATAATTGTTAAGGACAATATGGTCATTTCGAGATTTAATTGTACGGTATAAAACGCGATTGTCTGCAAAAGGCGTATTTTGACTCAAGTGTGTAGGGGAAGATCGTTATATAAAGGAGGAATAAAAGAGGGCCCAGTACTGAGCCTTGAGGAACCCCTGATGAAACTGGCATCAATGGTGAGTTTGTAGAGTTGAAACGTACATGTTGTGGGCGCTGGGAAAGAAAGTCCTATATCCAGTAAACCAGGGATGCATTCTTTAGTATAGCGAACAGCTTGTGCATAAGTTTAGTGTGTAAGATAGCGTTGAAGGCCTTTGCAAAGTCTATAAAAATAGCATCAATCTTGTCACTTATGTCTAAAGAGCTGCTGATGTCGTGAACGAATTCTGTCAGTTGTGTTATAGTGCTTAGGCCACGTCTAAAACCATGCTGGAAAGTGCATAAAATTTTATTAGTTTCAAGAAATTCTATAACATATTTAAAGATAATCTGTTCGAGTAACTTACGTTAATGTGCTGTTAAGGAGGTGGGCCTGTAGTTTGATAACAGTTGAACGTTACCTGACGTAAATTAGGGGAGAATTGAAGCACGTTTCCACGAGGGAAGAAGGGTGGTTGTTGAGAGAGATTTTCTAAAGATAACGGTTAGATATTTGCTGCACCAAACAGAGTATCTAATGCGAAAAACAGTCGGGACACCGTCAGGACTACATGATTTCTTGGTAGCTAAGTTTAGGATTAAGTTAGGTACGCCCCCAAGAGACAGTGATGCGTCGTCGATTGGAGGGTATGGTTCAGAATCGAAAACAGGGATTAGCGAGTTATCAGTCGTAAAGACAGAGTGGAACTAGGTGTTAAAAGGAGAAGCTATTGTCTGCGCATCAGAAACTGCAACGTTGTTAATTATCAACGTGTCCGATGAAGACGTAGGTGGCAGGATAGCTTTCCAAAATTTACGGGGATTAGTATTCAATAACTTTGGCCCGGTTACCTTGTAATAAAGATATTTTTGCAGCAACCATTTAACAAAGTTCCTTTTTAGCGTTATGGAACTGCATGAGTTTTGTTTAATCGCCAGAGTGTTTCGGAGCGTAATCTCCTAGGTCCCTAGGTCCCTAGTCACCCAAGGAATTTCGGTGTTTGGTTTCTTTGTTTTTAAAGGAATAAAAAGTTGATACACTTACTGACAAGATTTTCGAAAGAAATTGTCAAGGTATTAGTATCACTAGTGGAACTTATTAGTTCAAGCTCGTGAAAAAAATCGCATTGGGCGTCTGTTATTGCCAAATCATCAGCGCGGTTAAAGTCAGGAAATGTGCGGAAGATATAGCGGGATTAAGGGACGATGCCACAAACTGAAATTAATACAGCATTGTGGTCAGATATGCCATCAATAACATCGCATTCGTAACCGGCGTTAAAAAGGGATGTAGTAAGAAAGACAAGATCAAGGACGGAAAATTGCCGAGTGAAATCCTTAACGATCTGGTGCAGGCCACAGGACAATGAAATGGGGACCAACTCCCGCCCGATAGCTACTTCGTGTCCGCTCACTTTCATAGAAGAACAATCAACACCAGGAGCATTAAAATCGCCCACGCAGATAACGTTGGGTCAACTAATATAATTAACCATACAAAAATTCACCTAATTCGTATAAATACTCAATTTTAGAACCAGACGGGCAGTAAATGACTCTTATAATCAAAGATATATTTTCAAGTTGGACTTTACACCAAAAAGACTCTGTATCAGGCGGGGCAGGGAGTACAGAAAAGTGGAGGTGAGGTTGAAGAAATAGAGCAACGCCGCCTCCTCTACAGAATTTTCTGTATCACTGAACCACTTTCAAGCCAGGGAGAGTTACTTCAGAATCATGCACACTATCATGCAACCAGGTCTCAGTAACACTGATAATGTGTGGCGAGTAAGACGAGACCAAGGAAGCAAATTTAGAGAAATTTTTCACAACGCTTCTGGCGTTAACGTTTAAAATGGAAAATTTATTGCCAGTACCATGACGTCAGGGAGAGTTAGTTGAGCCTGGAGAAGATCTTACTAGAGCATTAGATGTGCTATCCCAGTCATATTGTACCCTGTCAGTAAATACGTGATCAAATCGAACCTTGGCAGATGAGTCACTATCCCTATGAGGGCAGGACGCTCCCAGAGCTTCTTGCGAATATTCCGAACCTGAGACGAACCTGGGTCTTCTATTTGTTCTCGTTTTGCACATCGGCTTGAACAGGACAATGTCAAACCGAAGGTTGGTGAGTTATTCGCCGTTGATCCAATGGCGCATTTTCGCTGTTTATTTACAGGTTGCTGACAATAAATTATGTACAAGTGCTCTGGAGGGAGTGAAAAATCAGTAAATACATAACGCACGCATCGATTTACTCATGCGATCAAAAAGCAGCCTCGAGATCGCCTTTCCGCCCTTCATCCAAGTTGAACGTCGCCGAGCGTATTGACTGCGCGCGTTGTAACACCGCATGCTGGATTGATGTGCAAAATGTCATACCGGCGCGCACAACTTCAACCAACGAAGTTTGTCCTGCGACCTTCGATCGCACTCAACACGCACAGGAATCTGCTTGCATGAGCCCCTCGACGCTCTCGGCATAGCCAGGTGAAGATGATGCTGATAATGATTTATTGTCATCTGCTTTGAAACGAGGCCGTATTAGACAGTCACCTTGCCTGTTTGAGCTAATCAAGTATGCTATGCATGCTTTTCAGTCTAACAGGTTGTATACATCTCCTTAATATTTTTTTTCATCTTCCTCAAAACTTGTATATCTGCCTTGTACTGTGATAGCTATGTATGTAACATATCCGATCCTATCAATCTCTTCCCCGCTTTTGTTACACCAATACTTTAATTGTCTCTGATCACGTCTGCAGACCGGTTATTGCTTCCGTCTATTTTAAATCTCTGCGCTTCTGGAAGATGTAGGTTACCTACGGGTCTCACTGGGTGAATAGCAGCGCATTCTATTAAGATCCGCTTGGTAACTATATATTTTTGCTGCAGCATACACACGCGTCATCTTGTTGCGAATATTTGCTCCGATATGTTATTTTCTTTTGGCAACCAGCTCGAGTTTCGAATAGCAAGTAAGTGTGTTTAGTGTTATCGTACACATTTTTCCTTTCGAATTCTCTATTGTCATTCTCGTAAACTTCCATGGCCTTTTCGTTTCCGTCCTTTGCGTCGAATTTACTGTCTCTCTTTCTCTTACTTTCTTTTTGATGACTTCTGATTGTCTAGACTTTCAGTTACCCTGTACCTGGTTGGTTGCCAAGTTTCTGGACCTCTACCTCCATTCTGTGCCCACTCTATTGAAGTACAGATATTTGTGCGCTTTAGCCACCCATTTAGTTTTAATCATGCTCCTGAGTCTTACTTCAAAACTAATTTTGTTCTGCGCTCCTCTACTTCAATAGAGACCCGACCCATGTCACGCTGCATTGCCTCATTTTTTGTTTCACACATACACTTATTTTGCGATTGTAACATTAAGAGTATTTTGAGGGTTGAGTGATAAACAGTTATATTTAACAGCGAAGGTTTTAGTCTCTAGTTGGTCGAGATTTTTCGTGCGGTGCTCACCCAAAAAACAGGCAGCCGCCGCCACTCAGACAGACCTCAAACGGCAGCTAGGAAAGCGGTTTGTGTTTGAGCTTCCCCGTATCAGATTTGTATAGCGCTGTTTCCGCCGTGTACAGTTTGTACGGGGCCTCGGGCCCAGTCAGCCCAGTCAGAAAGCACCTTTTGTCCGGGAACCTATGGTATCTTGCATAAGGAAACTAGAACAGATGAATAAAAAAAATGTTTTCGAGTATATTCGAATTAGCATCCGAAGCTATCAGTCTGCAGCTTTGCGTGTAAGTCGTACTTTACGCATTTCCTGACAAAATTCGCTAATAAACATTCATTTAGTTGAATAAGGCACTTGCGCTTGGCAGAGGGCCTAGAAGAATGAGGATGCATGCTGCACTTCTGCACGCGGGCGTGACGTGTGACGTAGATCGCTTGTGGTGGTGGTGGTGTCTGTGTAACGTCGTCTAGCGTCCGCAAAATCTTTCCTGTACATCCACTTTCACAGGGTGGAATGGAGGCGATTTTTTTTTCATTACATTACTGATTTAGCCACCTTTTTGAGGAACATCAACTTGTCTTGGCCTCCCTTACAATTCTTTAGTTTGCCTCTAAAGGGCTAACAAGTCAAGAGGGGTCGGCAAGAGCTCCTCCATACGTTGGCCGACGAATTGAACCTCCGTTGCTACGAATCCACGCTGATGGTAACTTTGAATATTGCCAGCAAATCAGATACGGACCATTTTTTTCACCCTTTCCCTACTAGGCGTGTCTTCTCCAAGCTCCACCGACAGTGAAATGGCACACTTTATAGATGATCCAGATGTGAGCATTGCAGCATTGTGCAACCATGATCTCGTGCGCAAGGTGTTTATACGTTACAAGGCCGTCATTGCTTTCAGCGCTAACATCAAGCGAGTATTCAGTGTTGCTGCTGATGTCTTTAGACGAAAAAAGAGGGGAATGTGAGCCACGAAAAATATTAGATAAACGTGAACTAAACGTGCAACGACGCACTGAAAGAGCCAGGCGAACTCGTTATATATACTTGGCCGTATTCGTGCAATATTAATAAAAGTTGGAAGGAAAGTAGCGCAAAAGTAATCGATTCATTTTTAGTTAATTCCTCATTCACTTTCGTGGGGCACTAATCGATAACTGTGGTTAATTACATTTTTTGATTGAAGTAGTTGCACTTATAATCGATTACTTTTTTGTAACGTTTACAAGTCTGGTTTGTCTTTTGCTGCATGAAGTCTACCAGTTCCTTGCATTTCCAGATTGCTGTAGGAAGCGCCTGCATTTACTTTTTGACATCTCTGCTATTTGCTTTTCAATAATTTTCAAGCATTGCTCTGACGCGCGCCCTGCAGGACTTTTAATGAAGTTTATCCAATCCAATCTGCTTCTATTGTTTCCCGTCTTGCGCTGCCCAGCAAACAAGCCCAGTTTGTCACTTTGCTGAACATCTTCCTGCTTCTTCTGTTTCTTCCTGGTTGATAATATAGAAAGATGCAGCGATACGAAATATTGTGTAACGTTGAGGGGGAGGGGGGGGTAAATTCTCCTAGAAATTCTGGGCAGCTAAAACCATGTGAAAACAAGAAACTCCACTGGTGTAGTACCATCCCTACCATCGCCGTCGAACTCGCAGCCGGCCTACATCCTCATGCATCTGTCGCTTTACGTCGTACTTGGCCTCCACTTTCAATAAATTATTCATTATTCAACGGTCTAGAACAGTGATCTACCATTACAGTCCCACACAATATCTGATCTATTGTACTTTTTGTCTTTATTCACGTTATTCGAGACAAAGGCTGAAATATGGTGTCAAAATCGTTTTGATGCAGTGTTTAACTTCTAAAATTAATGATTGAAAACTGCCTCGAAGTTAGTCTTCTCCATGCTTTTCTTCTGAGCTCTACCTAGTGATAGGTTACTTATTGATGTTTTCATTTCGTCGCTCCCTTAAACTTCAATTCAATCTGACAACTCGAGCAGTGCTTCAGGAAAAGTCATATACAAGTTAGAAAAATGGCACGAGCCTAATTTTTACCAAAACGAACTCTATACGAAAATCACTGCCGTCACAAAAATCCTAAGCTTTGAACTGCGAACAAGGAATCATCAAAACGAAGTGGTCCAGGAGTGCGCGGACTGTCCCGCAGAATTGCGATCGCATGAAGAAAAAAAATCTCTGTTTTATTTTGTGTTTATTTCGCGCATTTTCGATCTCCTTCTATCATTTTCGTAGAAATATAACACACTGCAAAAAAAAAAGGCCCGGTTTACTCATGAAGTTAATAATGTTATTTCAAGAACAAATGACAATACAAGGAAAGGAACGATACAAGATGATTTAAGCACATTAACACACGCGCACTTCATATGGTTACGAAACCCACATCAAGCCCACATGCTTCGATATCTATACCGTCACGCTGTACAGCGCATTGACTAAAAGTGTTACGATATAAGTGAAACAACCGTTGCCAGCTAAGACACATTGGGTCAACTTTCAAAGTTATATGTAGATGATTTTGGTCTTGCGTGCTCGTAAAAGAGACCCTTCGTCTGGAAAATCGAGAAGAAGGTTCAGTAGCCCATGCCAGCAATAGCCAACTGTACACCGTTTGTAAATAAAGAAATCCCGCTAAGGAAGAACTAGACCGGTGCAGTGGGTTATATTGGTCCGAGCAAAAAGGACACGTAAACCACGCCGCAAGCAGCCTGCCTTCGCAAGGTGCCTCGAGCGGCCAGTAGTGCGGCGATTTTGCGTGCGTTTGTGGGCTTTTTTCACTCTCGAGAGAACACTTTCGTGTAGCACGTATTGAGCAACAGAAAGCTGTATCGGGAGTTTTCATGTCAACCTACAATTTCCTCATTGACAATTTTCATCTAAGTATAATATTTGAAAAGTTGGTTAATTAGTTACGACTAATTATCTAATTAGGCGGAAAAATAGCTTTAGTATCTCCAAGCGACGGCAAAGAACATTACCTTTGTTCTGTCCAGCTACGAGGCATTTCACATTTTTTAACTCTGGATAAAGTTAACTGGGACACCATATATATATATATATATATATATATATATATATATATATATATATATATATATATATATGTGTGTGTGTGTGTGTGTGTGTGTGTGTGTGTGTGTGTGTGTGTGTAAGTATACTTGTTTTCTTTTCTGTGCGTGCGTGCGTACATACATTCGCGTGGTACTAGAGGTTTTCTCTTTGCCCGACAAGTTAAGCGTCATTTTTAATTCGTTTCCACAGTAAAAGTCTGCCGAAATCCTTGGGAACATGAATTTACGGGATAATTCTCCCTGCTGAACATTTTTTTTCCCGCTTAGTTTTCATTTTTTTAGCCACGATATAATTCTATTATCACTAATGCAACACTCACATATTGAAGTCTCTCTGAACAAACGATTGTCACGCAAAATGAAAAGGCGTACAACAGGTTACTGTACGGGAAAAAAAGCGATTCCTTCCATGCTGCAGTTTCAGCAGCAAGAATTCTATATGGTTGACGTTCCTGAATACACAAGAGCCTCGACAAGAAAGTAAAAGCCGTAACTGCGCTACGCAGTCTTGTTCGTCCCGCTTATTTTTTTTCTGCCGCTGACATCATCCTGCTTCATTGGAAATTAGGCCTATAGCTGAAAACACAAAAAAGTTGAACGCAAGACCCACTGGTTGAGGTACACTGAGCACAGCTGCTTGTTGCTAGATAAATCATTAAATATATGTACGAGCAATGAAGCAAATGCAAGAACGGACGCAGGCACAGTCTGGTTGGCCGTTGCCGCGCTCTCATAGTGCCCTCTCCGCAAACCTTCCTCAATCCACGGTTATTCTTTTTAGGAGCTCCACTCGGCACGCTTATAGTTGCGTCTTTTTTTTTTCTTTAGCATATCCACATTACCATAAAAATCTGATAAGTGAGTCTGGTACTCCATCGGCCTTATTTCTCTAGTTTTGTTCCTTTCCTCGAAAAAAAAAAAGAATTTGCCCACGTTTCGCGTGAGCAGTTATTGATCTGTCCTGGGAGTTGGTAGGCAGTAGCTGTCCAAAGGGCCCCAGACCATTTCATTTTCGATGGCGATGGCACCGCTACCTTGAATCTGGTAAGGTGCAAGAGTAATTCCACGTCTCACACGCTTTGTTGGTAAGTTAAAGTGCTAATAATATCTGAAATGCACCTAATTTGCTGTGTATACGGGCTAGCAGCAGTAAACCGCACCAGACTTTGCTCTTTAAAGGCTTGCGTATTTGTTAAAGACTCGGGAGGTGTCTCAGCCGATTGAATGATCTTACGTACTCCTGTCTTCTATATACAGTAGCACCCTCATGGGTACCTTCCTTCACCCTGAGACCCTCATATATGCCTTTGCACACCGATCTTTTACAGTGGTAGCTATCGTCTTTTCCGTCATTGACGACGTCTCGTTGGAGGCGGTGGGAGACGATCATAGTCGCTTGCCACAGGCATCCTATGAAACGCGCCACAGCAACTGTTATGAAGGCGACAGTGTTACTCCTTGCCGTGGCGATTCTCCTCACGGGAGGCGCTTGCGGAGAACGTCGCCTGACGAGGGAAAAGAAGAACTACATGCCTGACGCGAACATATGCTGTGAGTAACCGTTCCTTTTAATGAAAACTTCTAGCGCTAAAAGCATGAAGGACGTAGAAAAAGAAACACACCGCATGCGCACATAGAAATACATTGCAAAAGAAGGCACATAGGTGGGCTAGTTAGTTTTTCTCCGTCCTTCGTGTTTTTAGCGCTCTAAGTTTTTATTAATATGTGTTACCAACTAGCTCACTTATCCAACCTTTCTTTTACCAACTTTTTATTGTTGTTTTTTTGTGAAATCTATAAAACTACCTCGTGTTGGGCTCTGCACATACGAATTTTTGGATGCCTATGCTGGGCGCTCCCTATATGACTATATCTTTACATGAACCCTACAATATAGCGTCGAGCCGGCTTGCAGGGACGAAAACTGTTCTTTTGGTTTATATAAACGCTAGCGAGTCGTGCCAAGCGAGGGTCAAGGCGAGTTCGGTCAACCCGCCTGCAAGGGGTGGGTTGACTAGCCCAACCCGCTTGGTAGGATGCATGTGAATGCGGTCGGGTTGCGCTACAGGTGGGCTCGACTTCTTACTCTACGCACTTGCGTGGAGTTCTTGTAAACGAAGCTAATCCGGTGCAGCCACGAAGTCGAAGCTGGGCCAATTGAATATAGAAAATGAAAATTGGGACGCTATTGTCCGTAACACGCATCCTCAGAAAACACGTTTCCTGGTCGCACAAAACACGTTCTCGGAAACACGGTATCAAGTTTTTAAGGGAATGGTACCGCAGTATTGCAGAGCCCAAGAAGTGGCCCAAATCCTTGACCACGGCAACAGAGAATTCTAACTTTGGGGCGTCGTCGTGTAATACGTTTGACATGCTCGATCGCTTTTGCTGTAAAAGTCTGTTCACAGTTGCCGGCCTTCCGAAGCACGCAGAGAAGGCGAGGCGCGAGGACAAATATGTTTTATTTTTGTCCCAGCGTATGTTGTGTCTTTGAGAGATGCTTTATTTAGTTCTGTATACGAAGCATACTGTTCGGCGGCTGCAGCTGTTGCGTCTGCGAGAGTCGCTGTGCCGAGCTGCTTGAGTTCAGGCGACCAGATACGGTTGCTTAAGGCTCGGCGGCTGGAACGGTTCTACCAGAAAATCGGCGCAGCTTGCAGTGGCGATAGCAGCCTACGTGAAGTGAGGATAGTGGTATTGCGTGTTATATATCCCATGCATAGCGTTCAGGTTCGTCCGCAGCTCGCCAGGTACGTGCTTATTTTGCACTTTTTCGTGTACTAATTGCTTAGGAGTATATATAAACAACAATAATTGCCCATGGACTATTTAAGTCTATCGATGACATCACTTACCTCACGTATGCTCTTTAACCTTGACGAACGTACTACCTTTGTGTTGGCTCCAAGCAACCGGCGTTTATACATTGTATAATGGCTGGAGTTTTAATGCTCATTAGACAATGTTTTGTTTCAGTTGACTGTACCGTAGCAGTGTTGTTCCTTAAGCATTCAGCCGACATCTACGTATCATTTTCTGTAAGCTACGAAGTTATCCATAAAAAAGAGCGCAGGTAGCGTATACATGAACAAGATGTCGCAAAAAACTCCTTAGGCGCATTTTCTCCGTGAAAAGAATGGCCACTGCCAAGGGATGTCATATCTTGATTTCTAACTTGAGCGTTGCACAGAGTCACAACACTGAGAGCGCAGAAATATGTATAAAATATACCGTCGTCATAACCATAACCATAACCATAACCGTCGTCAACGAAATCAAGCATGTACTAGGCTGTTCTGCTATGTTGGTGGTGGCAGATAATCATCATTCTGCAAGTGACTCCCTCTATACTGTGTTTATTTGTTTACTTTCAGCTTACGAAGAATCCGAGATTGCAAGTATTTCCAAATGTTACTTCAGCCACTTACCATCACATGTAAGTAGTTACAGGAGACCTGAATCATGAATAGACAACCTGTAGAGGAATGAAAACAGTATTGAACGCCAATGGCACGTACTCCCAGATCCCCATAAACTGCTGTTGCTTTCACAACATAATCTTGAAGAGTATGTAATCAGTGCATTGCGCTTGCTCAAACCTTTCGGGCCTGAACATAGAGAGTTCCAAGTAATTCTGAAAGTCAGCTAAGGAACGCGCATTTAGCGATGTGACAGTGAGTTGGCTAAAAGTTGATTTGAAGCTGACTAAACAAGATATTCTATCTATAGTCAACTGTGATTATGTGTCATATTAGAGAATCCTATTTTTTTTTATAGCACCACTCAAAGAACGCTCTCGATCCCGCACATGGGCAATATCTCAACAGCAACATCAGCCAGCTTTTACAGATAGCGTACCGGCAGGCTTGAAGCATCTTCTTTAAATCTGAGTGGCAGGGTGATATGTAAATTCGGAGAAGTTGAGAGGAAAGGCGCTAACTTGCAACAGTCAAGTCCTATGCTCTTCCGTATTACACTTGTACTCACCATTATCCCACAACTTATTATTCTGCAGCATTATGGAGTGCGCGTATACATAGAAGAATATAAGCAAAAGCAAAGAATTAAGATGGCACAGAAAACTGCAGGTGGGTGTAACAGCTGGCACCTATGAATGACCAGGCAACATGACATGAATGCGCTAACGTTCCATGATTTGCTTCAAAACTAGAGAGAGCTACTTGTAAATAGATTTATGAACGTTCATGGGGTGTAAAGAAAGGTGAGGGAGGGTAGGGGGAGGGAGGCTGCTACGTCACCGACGATCTAAAAAAAAAAACCACCACTCGCATTCCACTGGCGCACGATAATGCCGTCAAATAAGCGTGTTTCGTGTCCTGTTCGATAACAAAATTAGTTTAGCACTTGTTAAAAACGAAAAACATCTTTTATATCTGTCTATCTCCTAATAATAGGGCAATAGAAATTTGCAAAATGTACATAACTATTCCTCAAGGGCATTAAAGGTTGTGTTTTCATTTAAAAAACATTACGCTGCACTAATGTATTACTTTTATTTAAGTTTAGGGCGCACTTTTAGCAAACGACGCCGGAAGTCCATAAGGTGTATTACATATAAGCAAGGAAGTGGTACTGTCCAAATGCACGGTAGCAATATTGAGTGTACAAGCACTCAAAGTTTTGTCGGAAGTTTTTCCTATATGGCATTCTGGGGGACGGCGCGATCAAGTCCTTGAGCTCGTCATGAGTTTATGTCCGGATAGACTACTGCTCGAACTACAGGGTATTGTGCGCCATTCTGGCGCTGCCCCTGTGGCGGTTTCCGAAGGTCTGGCGCCCTCCCAGTAGCCCCTTTCAAACCTTTACTCGATGTTTTGTGACTCGAATGTCGCACACTATTCTAGACCCATACTTTACAGCGGAATGGTTCGTGCTGATGGAATCGTGCGAAAACATCATGTGATCGTTTTGCTAGCGCTCTGAGAGAACTGAAAATGACTCCAAATTTGCACTCGCAAGGTATGGAAGTCGCGTTATGGATGATGTGCTGATAATCTTTAAAGTGTCAGATATGAATGCATCCTTGGCCGTAGATTATAAACGCACGTGATCCAAAGCATTATAATCGTGTAAGTATGTTTGCCCAATGCACAGGAAGAACAGAGTGCAGTGCGCTGTTAATATTTGGGAGGAGTAGGGTCTACGTTATTAGTAGTGTGCATGCAGAAATGTTCGAGTTTTCGATTAATTAGGGCCTTTGTAGTAAATTGCTCGAAAGCGTCGTACTCGCATACCTTTGCGGTGTCCTGGGAAAATGAAATGTGACATTGAGTTTAAATTTCCGGGAAATTGCAACGATGTTATGGGACATGTATGAGCGATGTTTAAGCCGCGCTGTTTAAATACGGCCACTTATATTTTCTAATGTCTACAACAGCTCGAAAGAAGTGACTGCGCTGATAGTCGGGCTGGGATTCTGTGCGGTCAGGCAAATCTGCTGGGCTTTTCCTTGTTTCCTTTATTAAATCGCATCACGTGAGTTAATATCTTGGAAATGTCAGCTCCTGCTGTGAGATAACTGATCCGCATTGCATTCATTGCTGTCTACAGTTTTCCAAACAGGTGGAGGAGTCGGTAACGTCCCTATTCAACGGCATGAGCATTGTGCAGACCATCATGCTGTTCTGTGAAATCAATAATGACGACGGCTACTCGATGGTTCGTGTGCACCGAATTTTGAACCTTGTTTTAGTAATAAAAATTTGTGTATAAACTTTTCCGATGAACGTGCTCTAGAGCAGATAAATGACGTTTCCAGACGACTTTTAAATCGGCCTAAATAAAATTTGCGCTATCTATAGTTTGTGGTAAAATGCAGTTACTCGACTCTTCGTAACATTGAAATAAAGAGGGCGCACATTGTAGAATCTGGAATTGATGAACGCTAAATGGAACATTTTATTTCCCAGCTCTATAAAAAAAAACTATTATTTTTTACGCTTCACAAAATCATAATTAGAACAGGCATCCTCGTCGAGATTTAAGGGAACAGAATTGAAGTTTCAATTAGTCTCTTATGCTCATATTGTCTCTTATTATGGTGATTTTCGGAAAGCATTGCGGAAAGTGTAACTCTATAGCTTCTCTGATTCAGCTGTAGGATTTAGAAAAACATGTAAGGCTAAAACTGATATATCTAACCATAAACCTTTTTTTCAGCAATCTAATGGTAGTGGAAATTTGCTATTTTTTGAGTTTCCGATTAAGAGCGTTGCTAGCATGGTGAACATAAAATTTTATATTCAGCTACATTTGTAACGTTTATCTCGACAATATAGAGCGTAAATACAAATTTCGCTTCGAAGTCAGCCTCTCACACAGATCTCGTTTTCTCTCACCAAGCTAATCTCGTAACATATGGTGGAAAGCCTGTTCAACTATACGCTATTTCGGCCATCGCCATATTTATGTTTATAAAAATCAAAGTTGCATTGTATGGGTAACTTGTCTTTGGTTGTTTACAAATGGTCTACGATTATTTATTTATTTATTTATTTATTTATTTATTTATTTATTTATTTATTTATTTATTTATTTATTTATTTATACCTATTATTTATTGGTGTTTTGGTAGAGGCATGAGAGAGCACGATTTCTATTGTATTTGATCACTCGGAAATATGCTGGGAACTTTAATTTCAATGTCGTGTTTTCGTGGCGCAAATTAAGTGATGGTTTATCAAACGGTAACGTCACTGTTACGAGAAAGCTGCTACCTCAACGAGTTGCGTCTAACTATAGTACCAAACATACAGCGCGCTAAGCAAGCAGCATTGCGCAATTCTATCGAACTATTAACTGAACTCACAAGATCACTTGCCCCTTCCTTAGGCCTTCTTTTTCGTCTATAAAATACTACTTCAAGGCTGATGTGCGCGTGTTTACGTTTCTGGCACGATCTGTAGGCACGCCTTCATAATAAAAGTTGAACTAGAGCTCTTGTTTGAGGACGTTTCGAAAATACGGTGCTTGCTGGCATTATAGTAATGGATAGGGCACGAAATTTTTTTTTCGTACTTCTGGTTTGAAGCAGCTTCTTTGTTTCTTGTGCCGAGCTTCTTAAAAAAATTCGTGATCGCTAATTCTACATTTACTTTCTAATTTTTACCGCTGGACTGTTTGGTAGCAATAAATGCCGAAATAATTGTTTAGAGCCCAGGAAATAGTTACTCATAATGGGTGTTACTGTTTAGGGAACATCTAGATTTAGCGACAAGCGTACTTGAAACTGCAGAGGCTACCCAGCGCGCGCGAGAGAACGGGACAAAATTTTTAATTTCTAGATGTAAAACAGTTTGCTGTTCGAAAGAAATGTTCCGGAACTACCAGGCACTATGCATGAAGCACAAATAACCGGACATTGATCAGTAGCAAGTGTAGAACATTTACCCGCTCATAAGGAAGCGTTGCGACGCAACTGAGCCACGAAGAACTAAGACACAAGCCGTGACGAGCATTTTCTTTTAATGAAGGTTTGACGAATCGTAGAACTGTCAATGCACTACTCGACATTGCCAGAGGGGTGAAGTGACTATAGTGCCACATTGCGTTATAGTAAGATTAGTGTGAAACTCAGTTGTTTCCCGTAATCGTTCGATGATCAAGCGCCGCAGCATAGGCGAGCGCTGAGTTGTGCCTCGTGAAGTTAATAGCTTAATTTTTTACCATTTAGATAAATGCGTGGATCAAGGAGCTGCCTGTAAGTAACTAACATTTTTTTTATTTAACTTTGCTGAAGAAACGTTATGTCGCACTGACACTTTTGTGCAGCGCTCACTCTTTGCCATTTATTTGTTGTTGTCTTTTTACTGCTGGTTGCATAGATTTTATTGCAACATGTATTGCATAGAGACCATATTCACAAGGTGTTATCCCTTTGAGGAGTGTTGAGCAATAGGGAGACGATATAAAGGGAGAAACGTAGGGTGCTTAATCGAAACAGCATCCGGGAGGCTACCTTACCCAACGGAAGCGGGAAGGTGGTACAGAGAAATCTGACATACACAACTGTGGTTGAAATCCACATTGCGCAAATCGTTGCAGCGCGAGGCTCTTGTACGAATAATGCAACTATATGCGTAGCGAACGGTTATGTAGAGGTTATAGGCTATAGTGTATGTATATTCATAATAATTAGGACACAGTCCATGTCATGGCAACGCGTAGGATTGAAAGTAAACTAAATCCCAGGGGCATATGCCCAATGGCCCCCTACGGCACATTATTTTAGACGACATCTAGGCTGGGATCGGCCTACAAGAACGGCGAGATAGGTTCGCCTACCAAAAGGTGGCAGAGCTCGAAGAAGAATGCTCCACATAAAAAAAAAAAAAAGAAAGGCCTAGGCACTGCAGGGCCTCTTGGTCTTGTTGTAATGTGGCATTATCCATGACCTTCATACCTTTAATCAACAGTTGCCTCGGAAACAACGCAGCGGCCAAAACTAATTATAAATAAAAAAAAAATGCCAGCGCAAGCGCGCGACACTTTGCTTTAAAGCGAAGCTTTCTTTGCCTAATTTCCATAGTTTCACGTGACTTTCTGGCTGCTCTGAATGTGTCTGCTGTGTCTGCTGTGTCTGTTGATCGCAATCTCGGCGTATCTAATTGTGGATACATGAACGAAGGTTACATAAAAGTATCAGTGAAGCGGCTTGTACATGTAAGCATTGTACGTCAACCAAGTACACAGATAATAAATATATTATTTATTATATTGTAGCTTCCTATCAAACCTGAACATATAATGTCGGCTCACAGGCATCTCTAATGCACATCAATCTGTTAATGGAATAATAAATTATATTTATTGATTTCTTCTGTTAATGGAATAGTAAATTATATTTATCGAATTCTTAGATTTACATGTTCTTACCCATTAGGTTCGTGCCACTTGGGGGGGGGGGGGGGGGCGTTCTTGGCCAATTCTGCAGAGCGGATATGTCCCTGTGGCACACAGGAATCCCTAAATGTCGCTTGATGCGTGTCGTACTTTTGTATGCCTACACCTGTCATTACTATTATCCCTTCGACAAGCATCACGCAGCGCCTTCGCCCTTGTGACATCGCTGCGTATCTGTCTCACAAAGTGCATCCACCTGCACTGGAGCTTGCGTTTCGGCATAGCTTGCGAACGATGCTGTTCATAACAAGAAAACTTGCAGCACAATAAAGTTATGAACTTTGTGGCAGATAAAAATAAATTTGGGGTGGATAAGCATAGCATGAAAGTAAACGATATTGCACACATCGCCGTTGGTTGCAAAGCATTTCATTAACCGCTTTACTAGAGCTTCGCTTCACGGATACTCCAGCGTTTGCCTTTGATCTGCGCATTTTCATAGATGCGAATTTCATTTTCAAGATTGAGCAGTGTGCCATTATTTTAGAGTGTGCTGCGGCGATACATTCGAGAGGCACTGCGAAGTCGGAATTTATTAAATGCGCCCGTGCGCTCGTCGATGTCTCGTAGTTTCGCTTGTTTCAGAGCAGTAGCTGTTTATTGAAAATTAATGAATTGACAGCACGCAATGCACCGTAGCTCGTATTGTCCTAAATATAAAATAGAATTCTGAATCTGAAATTTCATCATTAATGATAAATACCACCGATATAAACGTGCACGAGCAGCAATATTTTACTAATTATTCTTTAACGAGTCGCGTGAGGATGCACACTGCGATTGAATAACTTTTTACTTATGTAATTTAACAAGACGGAACCACGATCTGGTTATGAGACACGCCGTAGTGGGGGACTTCGGATTAATGTTCACCACCTGGGGTTCGTTAACGTGCAACCAATGCATGGTACACGGAAGTGTTTTTGCATTTCTCGCCCATCGAAATCCGGCAGCCGCGGCCGAGATTTGATCGCGCTGACCTCGTACTTAGCAGCTCGACGCCAACACCACTGCGCCACCATGGCGGACGAATGAAGCATTGAAACCGGTGTGTTCTCGAGACACATCTGCTTGGAGTTCCTTTTGAAACTAGCTCCACTTTTGAGATAAGCGCTGTCAAACACAAAATTGGTGCCGTCCCCACAATTCCCTCTCATGGATATGCAAACTCGTCGGCTTCAATTCGCAAATTACAACGTGTCTCCAACAGTCATACGATAGAAAAGTCAGTTATTCAAGGAAGACTAACGAGACAATAATGTTCACTGTTGTAGCGAACTACCCCTTCTACAGTTCCAAAGAATCCATTCTTGCCATAAGAACAGGCTTGGCAAGCGAGAAAAGACGCAGAACCGAAAAACGGGTGGCAACATCGCTTGAATTTGCCGCGCCAGCTCGCCGTGACGTCACAGGTTTTGACGACTATTGTTGTCGGTAAAGGCGTACTCCAGGGGAGGTAATCTGTAAGGGTCCACCTAGTAGACACGTCCATTTCGTCTGCTGTTGAAGTTCTGATTGGCTGGGCTGGGCTGCACGTCCGCAGCAGCGAGGTGTCACAGCCAATCAGCACTTCAGTAGCAGACGAAATGGACGTGTCCACTAGGTGGACCCTTACAGATCACCTCCCAGAAGTACATATAGCAGGGCTAGCCGGTTCATATTCTCCCCTTCCGTCCTTCCTTGCTTGCGCTAAGCGATCATGATATCTTATCGTCCAGTGAGCAAGATGTACTTCACTGTATTCTAAAAAAGTCAAAGGTTCAACTTTGCAAAGTCAAGAACATTCGATAGGCCACAATACCTCCCACCCCGCTACCCCTCTCCCCCCCCCCCCAAAAAAAAAGTGCCTTATTGAAATACGTGATGCCACACTGGCATACTAACGTCGGGATTTCGGCGCGAAAGGCACGTGCCTTAACACACTAGAATAAAAAAATACTGGCCGCCCCCAGAGCACCATAAATACCTTTCTATAATTGCTTTTCTGTGAACTAGTTTGAATTCTGATTTTTACCGGACGTGTACGGGCGTCATGACGCAGAAAGCGGTCACGTGGCAGCACAATATGGTAACGTTTTTCCACTCGCTCCGGCCTGCTCTAACGCATGCTGTGCTGCTACATCACGTCGCGCGACAAGTAGCAGCATAGCGGACGATTGACCGAGACGGAGCCAGCACCAAACGTCACAATGTCCTGCTCCCATGTGACCACCTTCTACGTCACAACACAAGCACCGCCTATAGAAAACAACACTGAAAATGTTTTGAAAAAAAAAAGTTGTTATAGTAAAATTACATTGCGCATTTTATGGCTCGTAGTATTACCGTTTTAGGGTTTCGGTGGGCAAGGACCTCATTTCTTAACAAAAATTTAGAAATGTCACGTGAGCAGTTCTTTAACAGAGCGAGAGTGGCTGCAGTGCGCCAGGCAAATATCTGCGACCGAATTCGCAAATGCATTTGGTTCGTAAGTGATTTTTACAGTTAATCCCGATGCTCCAATTTACGATTGGTCTTATTCAACCAATCCCGATGCTGGTTGGCTGAAATTCTCTCTCACGAACGCTTTCAGCGTAAGATATTTTTGGGAATACGGGCGCTGAAATTCACAGCGCGTCATGAGTGTTTGCACCACGTCTCAACTTATATCTCACATCCTTTCCATACTACACATGCTTTTTACGCATAGTTATAGAAATCAACAGTTTTAGCAGCTGGAACGATATAGCATGCTGAATATTGCTCTCCTTTACACTCACTTCGAATTGCAGCCGGAAAACCAGCAAGACGCTTATGACAGCGCCTGGCATTGCTTCACCAATCTCAAAGAGATCTTTATGAGCTGAAAACTGAGAGGGAGCGAAGACACCGTTACTCCAACTGAGATGCGCTTCTGACGGTGACGCGTACACGCCCTGGTGCACGCCGTTTTCAATGTGCTGGATGAGGAAAAAATAAAGTGCTAAATGACAGAGATTAAATTCGCGCCATGTTTACGGCACACTCTTTCACTTTCCTGTAATTCTGGGAATAAAATGGTATAGCAAAAAAAAACGGATGTCTGCCGTTCTCCTGCCGGAGATTTCCCAACAGGTAGGTGCACTTCCCAAAGGTTGAGGTACCCGTAAAGATGTCCCAACACCAGGCCACAGAGCACGCTTTGACCTATTTTATCGGCATAAGTACCCAGCCACGCGTAGCTGTGTTACAGAACGTCTATTACAGAACTTACCATGTACTACGCCATCTTTACGGTTAAAAGGATGCCTGCCGGTCAACCAATGGAACAGTAGCGGAAGCTTGTGCTTGTCCTATTAGGGTATACTTGCTTTGCGAGCCTCTTCTAATGTACCTTCGCGTGTTGACCCGACACATGCACCATCCCCTATCATCGCTCCCTGCCACCCACCCAGGTTCCAGCTTTTCAATGACTATATCGCGCCATCAGAGTGTTCTGCCGTCAATATTTTCTCCCAGCTGTATTCCGCAAATACCCCCTTGGGTTCTGCATAAACCTTTCGTTACATTGCAGATCCCTGGAATTACTAAAAAGTCCTCCGTTACATCTATTGGCCTCAAGCAACTTACCCTGTTGCACATTTCTGCAGACTACGGAGATACTGTACACGTGTATACCGATGTCTCTGTCACACCATATGCCTCCACTGCAGCCTTCGTCATTCCACATATGTTCATCGCTCGGCGGTTTAAACTAGACCGTGGATCAACATCAACTGCCGCAGAACTTGTTGCTATCCGGGAGGCACTTCGATTTCTCTCCCAAAATTCTCCTCACGCATGGACCATATTCTGCGATTGCAAGCGCAAGACAGCTCCTCAAACGATTGACGGTGTCCTCAGATGGGGCCTGTATTATTCCATGCCTATAGAAATTAAACAGCATCTCGACCACGCTAGAAATGGCCACAATGTCACCTTTCAGTGGGTACCTTCACACTGTGGCGTGATAGGAAACGAACAGGCCGACGTTGAAGCGAAAACTGCTTTAGATAATGCTTCTGAAGTACGCATTCCGTTATCACGAACAGACACAAACGCCCTACTTCGGCGCGTAATACGCAACCGTACGTTGGAACACTGGACCCAACCTGATCGATGACACAAGCGAGTACACAAATGGGACCAAGAAATAAAATTTCGTATGGTTCACAAGCTCAAAAGTAGCCAAACGAGCATGGTGCACCGGATTCGCCTTGGTGTCGCATTCAGCAACCGTTATAGACATATGATAGGTGGCAGTGACAATAGCAGAAACTGTGAATACTGTGAGGTACCAGAAACACTTGATCATATATATTGCGTGTGTCCCGCGTACGCGCAAGAGCGACAGCAACTGGTCTCTTCCATTGCAAAGATCCATAAGAGGCCGCTATCAGACGAGTTTCCTTTAGCTCCTTGGCCTAATGTAAACAGCGCAGCCCTGATAACAACGTGCCGCTATAGCTTTTCTCCGAGCCACTGGGCTGGACGCACGGCTTTAGAGATGCCACAACTTTGTGATTTTGTATATACGCATCTCTTCCTTATACCATCATCGTCATTCATCAGCCCTTTTCCTCCCCGTCCCTCATCTCCAGTGTAGAGTAGCAGGCCAGAGCAAGTTATAGCTCAGGCTGACCTCTCTGCCTTTCTGTAAATAAATTTCTCTCTCTCTCTCTGCCGGTCTAATTCCGGTAATTTCCTGTCGAGTGGAGGTCTTTTCCAAGTCTTGGTATTCTTGCATAGACCGAGCACAGGGGTCGAAGCGCGCTGGTACACTATTCACCGGTATAGGTATACCCGGCAGAGGCACTCGTCTTCTGCCTCCCGCAACAGTCGCGGATGGTCAGCCATTTCACCAATGCTGTGGTGGGACAAGGGAAGCGCAGCAACCTTTAAAAACTCTCTAGGCGATTATTATTATTATTATTATTATTATTATTATTATTATTATTGTTATTATTATTATTATTATTATTGTTGTTATTATTATTATTATTATTATTATTATTATTATTATTATTATTATTATTATTATTATTATTATTATTATTATTATTATTATTATTATTATTATTATTATTATTATTATTATTATTATTATTATTATTATTATTATTATTGGCGTCTCCTTTGAAACTGGGTAGTGCCAAACAGTCACCTAGCCTGCTTGATTTAATCAGGTATGCTATACATGCTTGTCCTCCTAGCATTTTTGTATTCATCTCTTTAATCTCCCTTTTTTTTGTCTCAAGCTTCTCCATCTACCTTGTACAGCTACCTATGCCGGTACATGATCCGCAAGCTCTATGGGTGTCGCCTCCTGGCGGTCACTGCCTCAACCATGCGCAATGTAGATGGCTCCTTGCGTGCTCTGCTAGCCACTACGTGTTTAATTGTGCGCGTATGTCATGCCCATCTTTTCAACACTGTCTGTTCCGTGGTGTTAACGCAGTCACAAAGGCCCGTGTGCATCTTTTCTTCTCTTTTCTTTTTGACAACGTATAGAAGCATATGATCTCGCAGCGCAGTCTTCACTGGGATGGGATCAGGGATTGCACGCATCGAGCGCCCAGTGTGTGATAGTCTCACCCTCCGTTAGCCACAATCATTTCAATTCAGTTGCCGCTTTGTGTTTCAAGCACGACAGAAAATGCGTCTGGCGCCGTTCGGAACAAATGAAGGGGTCCCATCGACGCGTGCTTTTTGTCGCGATGTGCCGATCGTTCCGCAATCTTTGTGACGCAACGAAACATGAGGCAGTGCGAAGATAACTCAGCAATAAAACACAAAGAAAAAATCTGAACCACTAGCTCTTATCATGTCATGGGACACATTTGTTCTTGGATGTCCAATTTCGTGACTGTCACTTAGCGGTCACGCGAAAACCCTTGTCTTGGAGGCGACCTTTTATTATGTAGATCTGATCCCATTCCACTACGATTGGGGTGCTCAGCCTCGCAATTGGATTGGGGCATTTTGGTGGCTTGGATCCTCTGCTACATAAGAAAAGAGAATGAAGAGCTAGTGTTTCATGAAGACCATGTGATATACATAACCACCTTGAGAACCTCCATATAGAAACAATAGTAGCCGCAGATTCTTCTGTCAGTGAAAAGGAGGCAGGAGTGGGCATTTTCTCGCTCTCATTAAATTGGTCGTTCTCTCTTCGACTGCCCGACTTTACACCAATAGTTCAGGCAGAGTTATTGGCTATCTATCTAGCCCTACGAAAACGTCCCTCATCTATTTATTCACCCGTAATCATAACCGACTTCCTATCCGTTTGTTCCGCTCTGTCAGTGCCAAATTCATCAACCAGTCTCCGAGAATTCTGTTCATCTATCCCCCAACATTTACGCCGCATCCGCTTGGTATGGGTACCAGGACACACGGGACTCACTTTAAAAGAGTCGGCAGACGCACCAGCGGCGGCATCTCTTAAAGGCACGGTTCTGACAAACCTAAAACCTGCGGCACGCATCACGGCTGTAAGATTTTTTAGAAAACTTGGTGTCCAAGAAGAACATGCCATATCATGTGTATTAAATAACACCGCTTTTCAGCACCTTAGACTCCCTTGGCACAGTAGATGGTGCTAAACAAGAAAATTTGAAGTTTCATTCAAGAGAATGCGTTGCCGAATACGAATGCTTAATTTTTATTCCCACATCTAGGTCTCAATCGGCAACTTCCGCTCGATTTTTTCGCTGCAACGACCCTGAAACTACGGAATATTTCTATGTTGAGTGTCGTAGGTTCGACTTGCACAGAAAACGACTTCTAAAAGGCCCCCTTCGCCAACTTGAATTGGTCATAACGCTTCCTGGGACACAGTCTCTTGGGGCATCGGCACTAGGACAACGCAATAGGAACGTTTGTGATGCCATATTTAATTTCTGTACGTGAAACAAACAGACTGCCATGCTAATTGTAATTTTTTCTTTCTTCAATATGAACACAAAAGTATTAACTTCACATTTTACATTATTGTAGCCTGAAGATTGATATTATCGATTAGTATTCATGTATTGCCATTCTTAAATTACAAAATTCTATTTAGGTATTCTTCGCTTTTTAACTACTGCCGCCCGATCCATGGCCGATCCCTTGTGGTGGGTTGAGCCATATTCGTAGGCACCGCATCAAGCCAAACGAAGCCATGTGTTGAGGCAAAAATACCAACAACGTGTGAGTATGACACGGCAGTCATAACACTAATTGCTGGTGGCTGTTAGACTCGTGCTTTAGCGTGGCGTTGTTAGCTTTATGGAAGGTGTTCTGCTACTATTGGCTTAAAGAAAACATATTTACGGCCTGTAACTCGAACTTTTTCGCATCGCTGTCGTGCAAGTAACCGTGCAAAGACAGCTCTGTATTTAAGTGGTACATTTTTATTGTTGTTGCGATAAATATAACCATGTATGAAATAACATGTCGATCCTGATAGAGCGCTTTCACTCACAATCATGTAGCTTGCCTAACTGAACTCACTAAGTTTATTGCATTCCACAGCAAATTGACAAAAAATGTTGGATATTGATGCGCACACGCCACTGATATAGTGTGAGCAACTGAATTGCTAAATTAGCTTAATTGTGCAGGAATGCAGGCTTGTTCATAAGCAGTGCAACATAAACAAAAACGAATACTGCATTTGTACAGTTGTGCAACAGCAATGTCAACATGGTAGGCACACCGGAAAGTAAACACGTAGAAAAAGGCCACCAAGGTAGTACCTAAAGACGGATGGTGGGGCTGAGTGCTAGTCCACCGTTGAATGGCAGTTTGTACTTCTTTCACGTGCAATAGGAACGTCCTGCATGTTTTGTCCAATCATGTGGCTTTACAGGCAATATATTATCAGTTAATTGCAGTCAACGCGTTTCATTAGCCGTCAATCAACCCAAACCACTCACAACGAAGCGCCGCGGTTTGCAATTTAAGGCATGCCGCCGAACGCCTATCCAAACTAACGCGGCCACGATGCTGCCACCTATAGCTCGATCTCTCAATAGGCCCTCCTTTCGGGATCTGAACCCCTCAAATTATCCTGAGCGTTGAGCCAGAGGACATCCGTAACCTTAGGGAAACCGATGGGTTCCTGGCGGCAAGCATGTAAGTGCAAGTATGCATAAGCAGTGGCGTAGCTAGGTTGTCTAGCACCCGGGGCCCATAGGTCTTCTGTCACCCCCCCCCTCGTGTGTAGTCGAGAAAGGCGAGGATGTCAACAATTTCCGGGTGTCTTCAGACGTATATGACGCCCCCCCCTCCCCACTTGCCCCTGCCACCCGGGGCCCAAGGCCCCCCGCCCCCTCCCCCCCCCCCCCCGTTGCTACGCCACTGTGCATAAGCAAGCATATGAAAGGAACATGAAGGTAGAGAAAAGGGGACATAGATCACCAGAAAAAAGATTAGGTAAATATTTCTGAATAAAAAGAAATGCCACTCACATATCGAGCAATGTATTTAAGCTTTGAGGGCTACAAGACGCTGGTATACCGAAGGAGCCTATGCGTTATGCATCTTCAGCATGTAAAGGCCAAGGAAACATTAAAAGCTGTATGTAAATACGCGTGAATGCAGCGTGACATTCGCTATCACAGTATAGTTAACTGCATTTACTAGATCATGAGGTTTTACCTGCCAAAACCATTACCTGGTTATGATCCACGTCATAGCGAGGGATTCCGGATTAATTTTGACAACCTGTAAATCTTTAACATGCGCCTAAACCTAAGTACACGGGTGTTCTTGCATTTCGCACCCATCGAAATGCGGCTGCCACGGCTGGAATTTGATTTCGCGACCGCGTGCTTAGCAGCGCAACTCCAAAGCCACTAAGCAACCACGGCGGGTGAGCTGTTTTTGAAGCGAAAAGCTTCACTACGCTAGTCAACACCGCGCTTCGCGCGAGCCGGCGTATGTCGGAAATGGCTCCGTAAGCTGTTCGGAGTCGGCGCAGGTGGCCACTGCCGCGCGCTATGCGCCAGGAGCTAATTTTATGAACGGGCTCAGAAGTTTCTCAATCGTCAAAGCAGAGAGCAAGAACGGCCGCCTTCGCAGGGAGTGGCGCGCGCGCTTCGAAAGATCGCAGATGTCGTGATTCCGCTGCGTCATGCGGCTGATTGCGGCTGTCATGCGACTGTCTCAGTATGCTGCCTCGGACTCTGAGGGCGACGGCGACGCAAACCAGCCCGGAACATCGGCGGCCGCAGCCCAGCGCGCCCAACTGTAGTGCTTGCAGTTAAATTTTTCGTAGTAGAATACCCGTTCAATGAAAGATTTAGATTTTTTTCGGAGATGGTGCCTATAGAGACGGCAATACATATCGTATATCATAATTTTTTGTCACACATTTTTCTTAGTGGATGCAAGTGTGTAGTTACAAAACTTCGTTCAATTTTATGATGCCGCCGTGATTCTGGCATTCTATATCTTATTTCTGACATATATCTCGCTAATAAAACTTTTATGGGTGAAAAGTGAATTCATTGAGCTTTTTTGTTTATGCATTACATAGTACATTGAGTGCCGTAGTTCCTTCAGTAAAAGAAAATTGGCGTAACCTACAGAAAACACCTATTTTCCCCATGGTATTTAAAGGATGCGGACATACACAGGCAGACAGTGACGGTGCGCTTCCCTGTGAGTGCTTATTGCAAAAAGAATAACATTTTTATACAGGAGCTGGACAACACAAATATCAGGGAACTCACGGAAACACATGGTGGCACACAGTGCCGCCAGCGCCCCTCTCCCTTCCCGTCCCAGATAAATCATTTCTACTGAGTGCCACGAAGCCTCTGATACTACAGACGCAGCTCTATCGCCCAGTATTGTGATAAAGCTGGCTTCCCTCTTTGTCCGTCATTCTATGTTCGAATCGCTTAAACGCTATCCTCCCGATACTGACTTGCACTGGCTTATCTACTGTGAATTATCTTGTCTTAACGCGTATCGAACAGCCATGCATGCAATTTATGACAAATAGGGCACACACAAACATTTGTTAAATCTGCCAGCACTATATTTGTACGTAAGGATCAGTGGTTCGATTAGGCCGTTGTGAATTGCGCGCACCATCTAAATCTACTTTCTTACGCTGCAGCTTTTCCGAAACCATGCTGTAATGCCCAGCCACACCCGTGGCTGAGCAAGATGTGAAGAAAGAGATGACAGTTGTTATGAAAATTGACGGCAACCATGTGCCTTACACTCCACGAGGCAACCTGGCTTCCAAATTCACCTTTCTACCGAATCCCTCGATCGATATCATCGCACCGGCAAGTGCTAACTTTAGTTATGAAAGTACATTACCTTGTGTTGCATGATTGAAAAGCTCTGCTACAACACCAGCATCTTCCGGCAAAAGAATGTGCGTGGAATACGCAATATATGAAAAGAGCTTGTGACGTAAACAGGATATTCTGAGTCCACTCATAATCATATATGCTTAAAACAAGTTCCACCAGACGCCAACAACGACACCAAGGACAACATAGGGGAACGTAGGGGAACGTAATTGTGCTTACGAATTGAATTAGAGAAATAATAAATAATCTAAATGAAAGAGGATGAAAAAACAACTGGCGCAGGTGGGATACGAGCCCAGGTCTTCATATTACGCGTGAAATGCTCTTACCAATTGTGCTACCGCGGCGCCGCTTTCCCATCCGCTTTCTGGGGTACTTATGTTTTACTCCTAGAACTAAACCTGGGTGTGTTAACCAGCGCCACCATTCACAAAACTTGGCGGCGAATGTGGAACATCCTTTCTGCCGCAGGCGTCACGAGTATGTGCTCTATTTGGGTTAATTAAATTATTGGGTTTTACGTGCCAAAACCACGATCTCATTATGAGGCACGCCGTCTTGGTGGACTACGGAAATTTGGACCCCCTGGGTTTCTTTACCGTGCACCTAAATCTAAGTAAACGGTTGTTTTCGCATTTCGCCTCCATCGAAATGTGGCTGCCGTGGCCGGGGTTCGATCCCGCTACCTCGTGCTTAGCCGCCCAACACCATAGCCACTAGGCAAACACGGCGGGTATCTATTTGGGTGACGGCAACTGATCAATAAACCCACACATGCTACGTGGAGGTATCAATGTTGCCGGATTCGAGACCCTCGTAATGTAATGAACGAGAAGAAAGGAAACCGAGGGGCCCGATTTTAATTAGTCATATCATAAGAAGCCAACAAACAAAGACACCAAGGACAACATAGGGGAAATTGTTTATACTTAGCAATTGTTTAAAGAAACGATAAATTAATGGAAATGAAAGTGGATGAAAAAACAACTTTCCACAGTCGGAAACGTGGAAGTCAACTATAGAAATGTTTGCAGTCTTCGTGTGTCTGAGCACGACTACGCTCGAACACAGGCACACGCAGCATGCTGCGTTCGAGCGCGACCGTGGCTGCTGGTAGTTTCCAGAAGCCAGGGAGGATAGTTCAAATCTAGATGCCAGAAACTCGACGTAGGAAGCCGCGGAACGTACTGTCGGTACGCGTACCATGCAAATGTGTTGCACACGGCGACTCTCAATGCTTGAAACGAGCTGCCGTGAGAAGTGTTGGGTGACCAAGGGGAAAAGGTGGTCAGGCAACTTTTGGCTTAAACCACAGGATATGGACATGCTAATCGTGATTGTCTCATAGCACGAATAAACTGACGAAAGTGCGAAGGAGTTCCCCACTCACCTGCCCCCACTATATCCTGTAAATATACCTGATCTGAGGACCGGATCCAGCTGTTTACACGCCAGCCGGAACTGAATCGGCATCGTGTCGCTTCGGAACAGAAATGCGTGAACCTAATTGTTGAGTTCACTTACGGTTATCGAGACAAAGCGCTCTCGTTACATATCGTAGTTATCATTTCTGATCTGGTTCGGCATGTACCAAAGAAAAAAGCGCTCACTGCTCACGTAAACACAGACGGTTTCTGCAAGAGCCAACGATCATACCACGCTGAATACGCCGGTTTTCTCTGCAACAGGAATGCAAACGCTGCCTCTCGCAGACAGAAGCTAAAGGAAGAAACCGTCTGACACATGCTTCCATAACAAGCATGACACCTGCTTCTTCTACTGAAGTGAAGGCTATTTAAGGGATCCGATGAATTAAGTGAGAACAGAGGGAAGGAGAAAGCAAGAAAGCGCATATGCTTCTGAGGACCATGCCAATAATTATCACAACGACAGCAAGAACACAAAAGTAAGGCTCAAGCGTGCTATGCAGTTTAGCGATATGATGAAGAACAAAACCTAATTACAGGATACATTTTTGGATTTGATGGCGTGCTGCACAGCGTCCTAGCGACGACAAACGCAGGCATTACCGTCACATTGTGACAGGATGTGAAGGCCAGTATAAACTGCACGCAGCTGAGATCTAAGAACGACGAAATGGCAGGCAGGAACGTTAACCAGGACGGTGGTCTGTCAGCCAGAGTACATAAAGAGGTTAGAAGTGCGACAGCTGGCAGAGAGCAGAGGATCCCCCAGAACACTCATTTCATACGCTTTGTCTGCGATGTCGAACTAGCACGCAGGGTAGAATTTGGGCCCTTTCTCACCAACCTATGTTACGTAATAGCGCTTCCTGAATGTTCGGCGTATGAGCGCTCGTCATTCGTGGCGACGTAATCTGCGGGTATACAAGGGCAAACGTGCGCGGCTTGCAAAGGTGAGCCGATAATCATGGTGGCTTGATGGGCATGCCCGATGTTAGGGCAAACGTGCGCGGCTTGCAAAGGTGAGCCGATAATCATGGTGGCTTGATGGGCATGCCCGATGTTAGGGAGCTCCAGAGCGCGCTAGGGAAGGAGTGAGTGCATCTCCTCCTCTAGTCCGTGCGGCTGAGTGCATACGCGACTGAGCGCATACGTGGCCCGCAGTGGCGGTCAGCTACGGAGGGTGCCAGGGCTAAGGGCGAACCGATGACTGGTGGCTTCATGCACGCTGTGTTTCCGCACGCCAAATGTTGGAGGTCGAGTAATTTGAGTTGTATAGACCAGGCACAGTTCCAACGGTGATGAAAGTGGCAGCGTGAAGTGTTCGCCTTGAGAGAAGCACGCGCGATCCCCGCTGCCAGCGTTCTTATCATCAAGTCAGCTAGAATTGGAAGTCAGAGCGAGTGCTCGCGGTCATCAAGTGAGATATCTTCATCTTTTTATGTGTGCTAGTGACGCGATGCTTCTTCAGTTATTAAGTGAATATTTACTGCAATTTATGCAACACAAAGCGACGAACATTACTTCGTGTAATTGTCTAATATTTTGATATCGCTATCAATGCTTCGCCGTTCGTGCGAAACTACGACTCCTTTAAGAAAGCCAACAGCACCCTCTTGCAACCGTCCAAGGACTTTCATAGCTGAGAGGTCGGGTATCTCTAGCCTGGACCACACCGTGGCCTGGACGAACTGGCACGTGCTCTGGCGGTAGAGCCACGTGACCGAGTTGCAGGACGTGTTCGTCGCCGAACTAGCTTTTTTAGGCGCATGTGCTTTCGCGCGGGAGTTTTGTGGCTTGGGGTGTTTAAACGGTGCGGTCATTGGTAGCACTGTGTCGCGGTCTTCCACCGACTGGGCGGACGGTTGCGGAGCGCATCCGTAGCCGCGGTCCGCTGCGCATGGCTAGTATAGATGTCCCGTTTATTCTTGCCGATTCACAGCAGCTTCGCTTAGAGCGACTCCTCTAGCGCGTTGTATACCTGCATGATTTTAAAGTGTATGGACGGAGCAGTGTCTGGCCTTCGTTAACGATAAGAAAGCGCAGGCGCGCAGCCGTCGTCGTGACATCATATTCGCGCCTGTCGTCATTCCGTTGTTGTCACGCCGCCGTCCTCACGCCATATTATAGTCACACTATCCTGGTTCTGTTGTCACAATACCGTGTTATTCGTGCTGCTGTCGTCGCCTGCACTGTAGTCATTCAGTTGTCGATGCACCACTGCCGGCGCCTCTCCGTCGTCATCGTCGCGCTGTCATGCCATCTATACAGAAACATCTCGACGATAACTTGTGCTCGTGTCAAACGCCCTTACCAATATCAGCAGTGCGAAAGTTTTGCTAGTGTACGTTTGGTTTCTGCGGACGGCATAGGCTGTTTGCTCACATGTACAGTCATCCTCTGTAGACTGAACGCAATCTTTATCTATCTCTTTTTTTTTACCATCCATGACGTCCTCAATACTTCTGTGGAAAACGACGTGGCTATCGAGCCTGGGCGGAGCGACATCGGCGAGGCCACAGTGGCACTGTGGTCGCCATTCTCTTCGCGCTCCTCGCCACTGTGGAGTTCTTCTTTTATTGTCGACTCAAGAGAGACAAGTGTTCGGGTGTCAGTTCCACAATGGCCTTCTGCAGTCGCCTAAAGAAGACTGGAGTACCGGACTCAGGAGCGCGCGATGAACGCGCAAGTTTCGCCGGAGGTGATTCAGGTAGGAGAAAATGTCTTTGAGGTTTTACCCGCCTACTGCAATGGTGGCAACTGCAGGAACGGTGTTTACATTTTCCCAAAGTACGTTTAAAAAAGAATTAAATTATGGGTTTACGTGCTAAAACCACTTTCTGATTATGAGGCACGCCGTAGTGGAGGACTCCGGAAATATCGACCACCTGGGGTTCTGTAAGGTACACCTAAATCTAAGTACACCGGTGTTTTCGCATTTCGCCCCCATCGAAATGCGGCCGCCTTGGCCGGGATTCGATCCCGCGACCTCGTGCTCAGCAGCCCAACACCATAGCCGCTGAGCAACCACGGCGGGTCAAAGTACGTTTGAAGGACCAAGAATTGTATATATATGTACCTCAAAGTATGGCGTTATCACAAGCAATTCTTCCCAGGAGGCGCATACGCTAACTATAATGCGTGTCGCTCCGCTATTTCCAAGGGTGCACCGAAACGCTTTATCCGGAAATAAATTTACCTAGGTGTAAAAACATATTTCAAATTATGAGGTTGAACATCCCAATACAACTCATGGCCTTTGCTGCGTTGTTCAGCAACGCAGCACCATAGCCACTGAGCGACTCTGGCAGCTATACAAATAAGACTATAATATCGTTATCATGTATAATATCCGCAAGTGTCGCAAAAAAAAAGGAAATGTGCGCTCAATATACCTGTACATATTTTTACGACAACCCATTTATTGTCCTCGATAGTAAATGTTGAACTGAACGCTTAAAGTAACAGGTCGACGTTTTGTCGAATAATATATTGAGGCCGAGAATAAGAATACCTGTTTAAAGCATTCACTGAAAATTAGCGTGCCATATATTTTTCCTACAGGGATTTCGCTAATGTTGCATCAGAAATTCACTAGAATGATTCGAAATTCCTGAAAAAAATCTTGTTCAATATTGACTCAAAATATTGTGTGCTAAAACTGCGTTTCCGTCCCTAAACAAGCAAAAAAAGTTCCTTTTAAATGCCAACATTTCAAACCAGATTGCAGGAATATGCGTGAGCCTGGCACCATAATATGCCCATGCAAAATGTTGCTGATGTTTCCCCGTCTTTTCTGCAGATTATAGGTCATATAAAAATGTCAGCCCCCAGGAACCGCTCTTGAGCCCTGCCTTTCAACTGGACAGAGAGATCAAAGCAAAGCTGGAGGCTGAAAACCTATACATCAAAAAGGAAAACCTTATCATTTGCGCGGTCATCGGTCAAGGTATGTAATTTCAGTAACGAAATGCATTATATCACAGCAGCGAAGACTCGTGTTTGTCGTCGCCGGTAACATGGAAACGTTATTGTCCCACAAAGCAAATACCTGCGGAATGATTTTCTCACTCAAACCCATAATAGCTCCTGTACCATTCAGTAGTTGGATTTCAAAGGCCCTCTGATAAAAAAAATAAACTTAAGAGAAAGCTAGGAAAAAACAATTCAGACTAGACTGATAATTACTAGTAAAAACACACACATCAGTGATAGAATCAAACACATGCAGCAAACCACCAATGGTCGCCGTTCGGCGTTTTTGTTGTCTTTGGTTATTGTTTACAAATAGTTTTCCACTTCCCATCCATAAGCCTTCTTTCGGACAGCGAAATAAAATGGTTCTTAATCAGCAGGTTGTCGGGTCGCTTCTCTTTGGCCTATCTTTATGCTCTTTACTCAGATGTAGACGTTTAAATACTTTTTCGAGACTGCTACACGACCTGTCAGTTTCTTTATTATGGTGATCATATAAGCCCGCAACAACAAGCGGATGACTTCTTCAAAAGAAACACATAGGAATGGCGTGGTTTGTCCAAGAAAAAAAAAAGAAAGAAGGACGGACAGACAGACAGACAGACAGACAGACAGACAGACAGACAGACAGACAGACAGACAGACAGACAGACAGAGCGAGATAGATAGATAGATAGATAGATAGATAGATAGATAGATAGATAGATAGATAGATAGATAGATAGATAGATAGATAGATAGATAGATAGATAGATAGATAGATAGATAGATAGATAGATAGATAGATAGATAGATAGATAGATAGATAGATAGATAGATAGATAGATAGATAGATAGATAGATAGATAGATAGATAGATAGATAGATAGATAGATAGATCAAATAAGAGAATATTTCATGTAGCACCTGCAAAGAGTGATCTCATGAAATGTTTGTTTATCCACCACGAGAGTCACAACTTCATTGTAATGCAATTTATATGTTTACGAACTCCATCGTTAGAAGATATGCCGAAACGCAAACTCCAATTCAGGCGGATGAAACGTATACGATGCCATGTCACAAGGACGAAAGCAATGTATGGTGCTTGTTGAAGGAATTATAGTAATGACAGGTGTGTGCACAGAAAGTACGACACGTATCGAGCAACATTTAGGGATTCTGTGCTTCTCGTGTCATAGTGGAACGTACACATTCTGAAGGATTGGCCAAGAACGAGCATATACATCCAGTGACACGTACTGAGCGGCTCAATAAAAGAAATGAGACGATTCCAAAATTTCGGTAAAAATGATTCACCCTTCCATTAACAGACCGGTGCGCTTTGGAGAATCATCTGGCCGACATTGTATTGGATGTTTCTCCGAACACTTTAATCAATTTGTGAAGATCACTTGTGGCAGGTAACACAATTCTAGTCTTTAAGCTGGATTACTGAGAGGCGGATATTACTTGCACGAAAAATCGAAATACATAACTGACTAATTGCTAAAATATCTAATCAAGATTTTGCTTATTTACCTTACGACTCATATTGCGGTTTACAAATTGTAGCCATTGAGACTGCAAGGCATAACCACTTGAAAAAAATTCTGTGTATGACACCATTTTCGAAAGAAGCGCCATGGAACGTAACGTGAAAATGCAGTTCCATTTAATAAAAACCCGTTTTATGCATTAAAACAAAAACGTAACTGGGCCACCAATGTATTTCTTTTCAAAGATCTGGAATTAATATCTCAAAACTGGTATCGACCCGAGAATTCGTTTCAAGTTGATCCGCGTTCAGACTCCACGGCTACAGTTTGTAAATTATATGGTTTATGATGATGATTGTGCTTTCTCCTACAGGTGACCCTCAGAAATTACTAAAAGTCCTCGTAGAAACATCCAGTACGTTCAGGTTTTATGTAGGAATTTATGTATTGGAAATGTAATTATTATCTACATACTTGTTCAGCGTACAATAATTGTATAAGCCACTTCGCTGGTAGTTTCATATAAACCTTAAAGGGACACTAAAGAGAAAAATTATTTCTACTGCGTCAGTAAATTACCTTTCTACGACACTAAAAACAACACTCTTACCATAGTCAAGCCAGAAAAAGCGCAAGAACGAAAGACGGGTGGCGACGCTTCCTTGAACTTTCTGCACCTGGTCGCTGTGACGTCATGAATTTTGATGACATCTTCTAGGGCCTACTTACTTACACAGCGGTACAGATTGACTACATTGTGTTCTAAAGGAACGAAATATTAAACATTGCAAGTTTCAGGAACCTTTACTCATCCGATGCGGCCCAAATGCGAAAACATACTTTGGAATTCTTGACGTCACACTGACGTAACGGCGTTGGGGTTTCGGCGCGAAATTCAAATACTGATACTTCGACCTTCATTTTCTCATCTAATAATGATTATATTATATTCAAATGACTGCCTGCACGGTTCTCAAACAACGCTTTATTAGCCTAAACTGATTTATTGTTTCGCTTTAGTGTCACTTTAAGTATATATGTCCACAAGTATTCCCACCGAAGTAGCAGCTGACCCCACAGCAACCAGCCCACACCACCCAGCAGCCAGGCAGCCAAGTGAAACCCGGAAAAGTAGGCAAAGAGAACTTAGCTTCAAAAGTACGCTTTGTACAATAATTAAATGTAAAATTTACAGCAATGGAGCCGCAGCAGGGAAAAACAGCTACGCACTTTAGAGCTTAGTTTATGTTTATGCGCATTTCACAAACTGAATTCATTCCGACTTACCCCACTTGCACTTATTCTAAGTACTTTGTACATCATTACATTATTTATTTAGGGATGCCTTGAAATACAGCTGTGGCCTTCGAGACATTGGGGCTGAACACTCAAGCCATAGTTATTATCCATCACAGCGTCACAGTGACCGACGCTGCACGAGCGCTAAGCAGGACTCATTGTTTAGCTCGCTCTTCTCGCTTCTGTATCTAGATGACTGTACTACCTAGAAACAAGCGGAAATGTAGTTCTGCGAAGGACCTGTGGAGACAAGATTGGAGGCCTGAAAATATCACATTTTTTTTTCAACAGAAGAGCAAGCAGGCCAAGACGCTCTGATCCCCTTAGCCGACTTCACCCACACGCGCGCGCGCGTGTCAGGCGACTGAAAATTTACACAAGCGACCAAGCCAAAACTAGAAGTCTGATCCACCTAATAAGCAGAAATAGTCATTCTGGTAACACGATATGTTTATCTTGCTTTTCTACTGCATTTTTTATGCGCTTTGCACTGTTGATCTCTTCTCAGCTGAGTATCAGCCTCAGGCAAAAGCTCAGTTAACTAGCGTGAATCTATTGCTTTGTATTAGATAGTGTTCCAAGCAATGTTATTGAATTTAATCTTCTTAGTGTAATATAAATAAAGTAAGCTAATTGCCTTCTTTTTCTTTACCACCCGAGAAGACTGCATAGTATTAGGGAAAAAATATTCAATTCGCATTTGTGCTCAGCTCAGTGTCTTCAGTCAAAACTCAAAACTGTCCCCATACGATCCGCATTTGATTACATTTCGAAAAAGATTTTTTTTTCACGCAGCTATTTGGATGACAATTCTTTCGTTGGTAAAATTGCATAAAACAATGCCACTGCAGTAATGCGTGAATTACTCTGCCAGACTACAAAAATGTGTTCTGCCATAGATTGTATCGAATGCTTTCAAGCTCTCTGCATACACGGCAGCAACAGGTCGCAATGACTGTGCCGTGACTCGAACCTCTCTGGTATATACTTTTATGTATTCACCTTTCTACAACTATTAGTGAGTTAAATTTCTTGCCCTAGTCACACTATGTGTAAGAAATTCACATTTGTTGGTGTTTATTACTTGTTTGAATGTTTGTTTGTTTTCTTTGGAGGGGGGGGGGCAGGGCACTTGGGGCTTCAGGCTATGTGATGTATTTCTAAATAAAGATATAGGATTTTATTCTATAAGTGATATCCAAAAGACTAACATCGCGTAACTCCCGAATAATTGCAAACTGTAAGGTAAGAATACTGCCCTAAGATTGGTCTAAAATGCGATTTTATTTCCCGCGGAATAAGCTGTTTCATTGTCCATTTTCATTCTAACCGGTATATCTCTGCTTCTCTTCTGATCACGAGGTCAGTTTGGTTGCGTCTACCGGGGCATCTTGGATTTGGGAGGCAAGAACAAAGCTCACACGTTGACCGTAAAAACTCTTCAAAACAGTGAGTACACAAAGTATTTTCGCCTTTCATTGCGATAGTGATTACATATGGACAGACACCTTAGGCTCAATTTCGCCATCGGCGACGGCGGGATTTTCCGTGTGAAGTCCAGATGCGATAAGATCTTATCGCGCCCCGCACGCTGTATGCTGTCGGTGCGCGTGGAAGCGTGCGAGGGTGAGCCGAGAACGATGGGCGTGTTGATGCGCGCCGTCTTCTCGCGCGGGCAAGGGTGGGTGGTAGGAGGTGGAGGCGGGGCGTACGGGGTGTCGCAATCAAGCGTGCGCCAATGGGGGCGAGGGGAACGAGGGGGCGGCAGGTGAACGCGCATTTCCTGCTTTAGCACAGCCGTGTGCCGCCAGGCCCTATCTTGGAGGTAATCTCCAGCGGAGCAGAAGGCAGGGCGAGCCGAGATGGCTGGCCGCTGCATGTGCGCTGTCTTCGCGCCCACCTACTTCTGGAGGTGGCGTAATCTCAAGTTTCGGAGGTGCGTTCGCTTTCTTCGGTTTGCGCTCTCCATCACGCCAGCGTTGTGAAGGCCTGTGTTTGCGACGAGCGAGTGAGATCGGTTCGTTTGCTGTGCGCGCGAGGCGCCGTGCTTGCTAGTTGAATTAGCGAGGCGAGCGCATGTATACTACAGTTATACGTCTGATGAAACTCTGAACCTTACTTTATGCAGTTGTGTAATATGCACTTTACTATCGCTATAATGCTTCGTCTTTAGGAGGAAACCGCTACTTTCTATAAGTTTTCACAGGGCGGGATCTCTTCAGTCGTGCACAATAACTAAAGTGTGACCTTGTAAGCAGTATAGCCCAACTACTCGTAGCATGAGGTTAAATTTTCGCGGCGATGCCTGTACGACGGTACAGCATTCCAGACTGAAATTTTTGAACAGCAGGATTCATAATTTTTTTTATAGTCGGTCCTGCAGCATATAATTTTGTTCTTTTCACACCCTCTCGTGAATAATGTGTAGAGCATATAGCAGCTCTTACAGCAATACAGGATGGCTTTATTTCACTTCCAGAGGATATTATTTGAACACTCAGAGAATCACGTGGGGATGAAAAATGGGAGAATATATATATATATATATATATATATATATATATATATATATATATATTACTGCGTGTTAATTCGGGCGGTCAGCTTGAACAAGGGACGGGAGTGTATAAAGAGAGCCTGTTTTTGTAAGAAAATTGGCGTTCAATAGCTTCTGTTGATTGACTCACCAAGATAAACGCGTGCCAACTGGCAAAGGTGTGCATGCTGCATGCTGACATATTCAGCTTTCAATATATGGCATATGTGACTGATATGCCGTCTGTGTAGTAAAAAATTTACTCGCATAACGCCTCTATTGAGTTACCCCAATCTTTCTAGCGCGTGCGACGCGAAAAATATGAGTGTTTTCAGAAAATCGGTTCGATTAGTGAGGCCATTTTAATAAAAACGGGAGACTGCGGCTGCTTGGGACGTTAGTGGGCACTGGGTGAATTCACTGCCTCTAATAGTGATTGCATATATAAATTCGTAGTGTTATACACTGTGGTAATCTGGCGTTCATTATAGACACTCTGGGAGGAGAAGCGGATGCTCAGGAGTTCCTGAGAGAAGCGCTAATTATGAAGGACTTTCACCACATGAACGTTCTCCCCCTCATCGGTCTCTGCGTTGATGAAGCTGGTGGCCTTATGGTCATTACGCCGTACATGAAACATGGCGACCTGCTTTCCTACATACGGAATCCGAGAAACGTAAGTTTTCCTGAAACGAGTGTTTCGCCTTCGGGACTAATTTGTATGGTGGCTATGACGCATTCTTACAAGGAAAACTGTGGTGCTTCAAGAGTGCAATTTAGCGTGTGCTGAAACAACACTCCCACGCCGTCTGTTCAGTACCGTGCCCCTGTTCAGGACAAAACTGCGTACAGAAGCTGACGATGTCAAGACGGCTTTCATACATAAAGAAATGTAAAAAGCGCATGCACCAAATGCTCTGCTCAGAGTTTTCGTTTTGCTGTCGTAACTCCAGAATCCGACTGTGAGAGACCTGCTTGGGTTTGGCATCCACGTGGCCGAAGGCATGAAGTATTTGGCCGACCTGAAGTTTGTGCACAGAGACCTCGCAGCTCGTAATTGCATGTGAGTGGGAATTCTCATTTTCGCAATGTTTGTCACAAGCTCTAAATAGTTTACGAGCATGTATATGGCACGACTATTTCAGGTTGAGTGAAGATCTTATAGTCCGAGTAGCCGACTTTGGACTCTCTCGGGACGTCTACGAGCAAGACTACTACAGCGAAGACAGAATGAAGAAAAAGCTGCCTGTAAGGTGGATGGCGCCGGAGAGTTTGGAGAAAGGCGTCTACAACCACAAGACGGACGTGGTAAGCAAGCGTTGCGGATGCTGTTATATGCTGGTGGCAATTCCAGGCCAACAGCAACGGTATTTTGCTGTGGCTAAATTCATTATAGATTAGTATTTCATGCTATTGAAGCAATTTCGGCAAAGCTGCAAGATTGATAATTGTATAAAATTTTCACTAGCAGCCTTTAAACAGCACCTAAGCACACTTAGCGGTGTATGTGACGTAAGTCCAAGCACGCCACCTCCGAGAAACTAGGCTTCTTACGCGGCACAAAATTTCCTTGTTTATCAGTGCAGTGTAGTGATACCAGTTAGTATTCATTCGATTGACAGTCGACCCCGAAATTCCAAGCCTACACGCCGCTAAAAAAAATATTATAGGCTACCAATTTGTTAGAATGAATGAAAATCTAAATAAAGAACCGCGGGCCCGCTAAAAGCGTGGACGAGAAGGCCGCTGTCGCCGTGCTACACGGCCCAGCATGGCAACATAATCGGGAATCTGTATAAAGTTTGCGACTTCATGCACATGCCGCCAGTTGAACCTTTCTGAAATGCGTACCTAATGCGCACCTGTGTCCGCAATACGTATCCGTGGGTCGGAAATGGGAAAGCGCGGTCGAAACTAGAATGATCTCGCAAAGGAGTTGAAGATATTGTGATGGCGACGGGGACACGTGGGCCTGGTGGCCTTTTTAGAAAAGAAAAAAATATGGCCAACCTTTCCCCTACCGGAAAATGGGGGCATGCGAAACTTGTCCTGCGTGTATACCTGACCTTCGTCACGGTTAAGTAACCCACAGGTAACGGTGCCGGATTGCTTCGGCCTCCCGCTCCCTCAGCTCGGGAGGCTCAGGCTCGATTACCTTGGCTCATACGGCTGGAACGACGCGCCGACGGCGAGCCCTTTCAGGAGCGAGTTTTCACCGCCGCTCGTCGAAGGCTGCCAGTTCCTCGGCAGTCTTCGCACAAAAAAAGAACACACTACGCGTGGCCGTCCGGTCCTTTTTTCCGACAAAGAATTGAACGGAAACGAAGCCGGTGCAGAGCGCGCGAAACCCTTTCCTGACCTTTCCCTTCCCGGTGGAAGCGAAACGGCCCTGATTGGTTGCGCGCGTGGCGTGAGCGCGCACCTATGTAGCTGGAATCCTTACTAATAACATACGCTTCATCGCCGCTGACGACTCATCAGACCGCCCTTTCCCACAGCTGCTCTGCTCAGGGAGCAACTGGGTGTATTTGCGTGACCACAACGCCACCGAAACTTGTGAGCCAATACAAGCTTCGCTTGAAAAACTTGTGCAGATCCTATGAACTGTGGGATTTGATGGTATGCGAGGCAGTGTGCAGGTTCCAGGCTATCCAGTATTGTTTGGGGTTCACCAATTTGATACCATATGGACCAACGTGTTTGCGCATATTGAACAGTCGTGAGTGTGGTTCGCGAGCGTGTGTGTAACAGATGCAGGACGACGACCACGTTGAGGATGTCCGTATTGCGACAACAGCACAATTCCTACGCCAGCCATTCGACGCGAGCTTATGATTTGGCGACTGATGGGTTCTATACAAGTGTAACGGACGAGAGCGTTAGCGAGAGAAACACATGATGTCATCAGCGACTATGTACGTGTTGTACAATCGTGCGTATACCTATGGATACGGGAT
The DNA here is from genome assembly GCF_050947875.1 of Dermacentor variabilis. NCBI lineage: Eukaryota > Metazoa > Arthropoda > Arachnida > Ixodida > Ixodidae > Dermacentor > Dermacentor variabilis. The sequence continues at coordinate 119,475,267 of NC_134573.1, forward strand.
TCAGTGTATGCTGAAATGACGATGACATTTGTACTACGGCAAAGAAATGTTAAAACATTATTATATCGGGCTATCATGAAGTTGGTAAGGCGTCGCACAGTTTCTATGTAGCATTAGCTGCCATGAGGAATGAATGAAAAGCTTCCGAAAAGAAAAAGAATGGAAAGGGGTCGTAGAGTATTATAGCTGGGGCCCTCCCTCCAGGGCTCCACTGGCCTCCGCTGCCCACCGGAATTGTTCCAGATGTGCTAGTTGCACCCCCAGGTGTGAACTGCCAAGCTGTGCCTCCCATTGCTCCGCACCAATTATTGTTTGATTAACTAAGCTAGAGTTCCGGTCTCTGGGCTTCGGCATACGTGCACCTCCATGAAGCGTGGTAGAGTGTCGGCCTATCTCCGCACCACGGACATTGAGACAGGTAAAGAGCTGGAAGTATTGCCAGTAATTTCAATAAGAGATGCAGATATATGTCCATCTGTATCCTTTTTAGGTCGGTTGCCTCTTCTCCGCTAAGGGACTTGTGAGGCGTTCCATACTTTTGCCGCATGAAACGCTGGTGAGCCAGAATTTGTCTCGCTAGAATTGAACGGCCGACGATCGGGGATCAGAGAGCTAACGCAAGTATTGGGGAAGTGGACCGGTCCTCAAAGCGCAAGCTGTCACAAGGAAGGAAGATGAGAAAGTGGCACGATACACACGCAGCACCAAGTGTTCCCAACAGTTAGCTGGCTTTGGAACGCGTAGACAATGGATGCGATTGTGGCCTAAAAGTTAGAGATTCACGAGGTATCTGTGCTTCTACATCAGCGGTTCAATTCCTGCGTCGGTCACACATTATTTTCTTTTTGCTCAAGCGCGACTAGACAGGATCATACCAACCTACCACAAAGTGCGAAGAAAGAGACAAAAAATACTTTGCATTCAAATTGTCGACTTATAAACCACTGCAGTGAAACAATAAAGGGAACACGTAGATCATCAAGCAAATATTCCTGCCTCAGTTCCCACTTCGATTATGAATCGGAGTTTGTGGCTTCCAGGTGAACAGTTATCTTCACAGTATCTTCGTGAGTTGCATGCAAAAGCAAATTAAGGTTATGTCGACATGCACGACTATACTCTTGCATTGCTGGACCACGAAGCTGTATAAACGCTTTGTCTGTACATGATTACGTTTCGTGCAGTGGTCATACGGCGTGCTGCTGTGGGAGCTCTTGACGCGTGGCGTGACGCCGTACCCTGACGCTCACAACTGGGACATTGTGAAATTCCTCAAACAAGGACGTCGCCTGGAGCAGCCCAGCTTCTGTCCAAGTGAGATGTAAGTCTGCCTTTGTGCTATTCCATTTCGTGTCACTAGCAGCTCTCATAGGTTTGAACATCCTATGTAGGAAACAATTTTTGGACCAGATCATAGTGCGCACGTCACTAGCATACTCTCTCACAAGTTCGCAAAAACGCCACACACACACACACACACACACACACACACACACACACACACACACACACACACCCGCGCAGTGCCGCTCGCATACATAAAGTTATGTTTTTGTGAGGTTGCACCATAAAAGTTAGGCTAAAAGGAAGCAGTAAGTTAAGCTGGATTAGTGAATTACGCTTCAGGCATTAGCAAAACGACTGCCTTGCTGTGAGTGAAAGATTTGTAATCCAGAAAAGATGCAAGAACGAAAGGCGACACCCAACATAAGTTTCAGCCCTTACGCACCGCAACGTCATGAATTTTCACAGCGTATCCACAGCTTCATTCGTGTGAAGAACTACATCGCATGGTGAAAGAACCGAAGGCTGAACGTGGCAAGTTGTGCGAACTTTTATTGCGACAAAATGGCCGAACCTCAAGATTCTCGACATTAGGGACATCACAGTTGCGTATATACTGGCGCGGATGTTTAGGCACAAAATCGAAAAGCAAAGTTTGGTCTTCGCTTTCTTCAGTTATATAATCAAGTCTATTTCTCCTAACGAACAAAATTAAAAGTTTCCAAATTCTAATTTACCAAACAGAAGGAGAGAACACTTTATTTGCAGGAAAGGTAGGTATAATTTGAGGCCCTCCACGTCCAGGGCCTCAGTTGCAGTTTTTTCCAGTGTGTCGCCGATGCACACTGCCAGGTATACATACCTGTGGTCACGGTGCGAAGTCACTGTGGTCTGTTTTCACGTGCCGACGTTCACATGCTCTTGACCTTATCTCGGCTGATCAAGGATTGCCTCTGCTAAACAGTCACTGCAGGACTATTTATTATTATTTCTGATTTTAACGTCTGATATTTGTCGCACCTTATCTTTCAGTTACACCGTCATGCTCAAGTGCTGGCAAGACGACACCAATCGGCGGCCTTCGTTCGCAAGACTAGCGACTCTCATCAGACATAATCAGCAGTTTCGTCAAAGAAAAGGGAAACGTGAGAGTGGGCTTAAACATTTCCTACGGCAACTGTCATCAGCCTGAAGTGGCCGCGGGTGCAGAATAAAGCGCACATGCCATGTTCTCCACATCACCCGGAAAAGCAATATGGCGACCGTCTATCCTCAGCAGCCTTCTTTATCAGTGCGTCTGTTCACAAATGAACTTATTTAACAACTAAAAGTAATGGAACAGTCAACTATGGCAATAATTCGTAATTTCACGGCAGCAATTAGTGGAGGTCTCGTAAAAAATAAATGACTTTGGCGTTGAACAGTCTCATTTTTAATAAATGTAGTGGTGCCACTTTTTACGTGAAGGTTGCATAACTAACATAGAGTGTCCGATTTTAAGCCGCATCTAATTCAAGCACATGTAGCGTCGGCGTCGAAAGCTTACGGACACTGGAACCTCAGAATAGAGCAGCATATTTCTGTAGCCTGCTATTGGAATTTCCGGTTTATGCTACAAATGAACAAAGTAGTGCGCTATACCGCTTTACTGACACATTTTATGGATTTTTCATTGAGTGTGCGTTCAGTCAACATGCAACATAACATGGCTATATGCATAAAGCAAAAGAAGAAAGCAAAAAGCCATCAAAATGTGAGCAAACATTCCGAACGGTCAGACTGCTCGAAAATTCAATGTTTTCTCAGATACTGTGGTTCGTAAACTTTTGACGCCGACTGTATCCTATAGTTTTGGTGCTACCACTCCTTTTGTACCGCTGTCTATAATTTCAATAGAGGCAAAAAAAAAAAAAGACCATTTCTTGCCCACGTCATCCTCCAAGGCAAATTACCGTATTTCATACGAGACTTCCACTGACGCTGGTTGCTGTAGTTGTACAAACACCTCATGAGCTCTCGACGTCAAAAGTACTGCTTCTGCAATGAAAGCCACAGGAAGCGATGCAACGTGGAGTGTTTTGCAGGACGCGATGGCAACCAACGCAACATGCCATCAACTCTAGTTATTCGCAGAAAGCGAACAACGCGCGAAACAGCAACCACAGTGTTTAGCCAGGCCCCTGACTATCTCGAAGGCACGTGGGCAGGATCTGTTGCCTAATAGCTCACCAGCTGAATTATCTTATATTAGCAGCATAGGCTATGGAACACAGAGGAAACTAGGAAGGAGCGTCACATGCTAAAAAATTAAAACTCCTCAAGTCAGCCCAGCATGCTATCATGGCACGGTAGGTTTTAGTGTCCGCTACTGTCGTGCTCGGGATGATGATTATTTATTGACATCCCCTTAGCAACTAGGCAGGGAAAAATCATCACCTAACCTGCTTGAGCCAGGCTAGGTGACATGCTGTCAGTCTAGAATTTCGCCTACATCTCCTTAACCTTTTTTTCTCTTTCATATATCTGCTTTGTGTATATAAACACCTATGCCTGTAACCGACGCAGTCCTATCAACCCTTTCCCTGTTTTTTTTTTTTTTGTTCGCCAATGTTCTACATGTCTTTTGCTTATTTCAACTGCGAACCGGTTAATGCTCCCACCTGCTTTAAATCTCAGCGCTCCTGAAAGGCAGTCGTTACCCACACGATGAATTTTTGCTGCAGCAGACAGATGCCTCACGCAAGTTGCGAATATCTGCTCCAGTTTGTTTTTGTCCGTAGGCAACCAGCTCTGGCCTCAAATAACAAGGCATTGCCTTTTGTATTAACGAAATGATTTTCCATCCTTATTTCTTGCCATACCTGTAAATCTGCATGGTCTTTTTTGTTGCCATCGTTTGTATCAAACTTATGTCTCTCTTTCTCTCCCTTTTTTATCACTCCTAGCTGGTTGTCTATTTCCACTTTCAATTACACTGTACATAGTTGCCAACTTTCTTGACCTCTTTCTCTATTCCGCTTCCATGCTTTTGAGGTAAATATTTGTGCACTCTAGCCACCCATTTATTTTCATCCATGGTTCTGAATCTCTCTTGAAAACTACTTTTCCTCCATGTTTCTTTGATTTCAAAAGAAGCCCAACCCATGTAACCCTGCACAGCCTAATTTGGGGTTTTACCATTGACCCCTAAAACCATGCAGCCTACGTATCTTTAGTTAGCTTCCAACCCCGACAAAGTATCGAATTTTAAGCACAGGGTGGCATTTGCAAATTTTCACGCTGTCACCATTACACCTTTCTCGATATCTTGCACCACTTCATATTTATTGTAGCCCCAAAGCTTTCTACGTTTTAATTGCTGCATTCTGCTTCCTCTTCATGCTTAGATTATCTAGATGGGTGCTTAGTAGGTTTTTCCTTCGTTATGTATACACCCAGGCATTTATACCTACTGCTTCACTATTGGTATGACATGCTGTTGAATTGATACCATGTCCTTACTCATCTCTTCAATAAAGATCATAATTACTGATTGCTCCGCACTCAACTTTTAAGACCTAAATTTGTCGCTGCATTGCCACACATATTCACAAGCCTCTCTTAATCCCTTGGATTGTTCGCTAGGAGCCCTATGTTGTCCACAAGCATCAGCCCAGGGACTTCCTGTTGCACCCTCTGCCCGTTATAGATGTAAGATAAATCAAAACCTAACTCGCTGTTTTCCAGTTGTCTTTGTATGCCCTAAACATAGTGCGTGAACAACAACTGGGACAGAGGGAATCTATTCTTAAGTCCTGGGCGAATTTCCACCATTTCACTGCATTTCTGGCCTTCCCATACAATATGCACACAAGTGTCCCTATACATCTCACTCAGCAGCTCCACAAAATAGTCACCTAGCCCCTCGTGCTTGAGAATATCCCATAGCAATTCCCTGTCTACATTGTCATAAGCTCACTTAATATGTAGAAATGCTATCCATAAGGGTCTATTCTGAGCTATTGAAATTAATATACATTGATTCAGTAAAAATATATTATTCTCTAGGCGTCTGCCAGGTCTGAAACAGTTTTATAGTTCCCCTATTTCTTAATTTTTCCACACACTTTTACAACTCTAATTTTATGGCTTGCGAACCAGGCCACATTGCCTATTACTGCCCCCATCCAGATGCTGGAGCTGGCCCCTTTTCACTTGCCAATTCTCTGCACTTCGACGGCCATCACACCCAAAGCAGTGATCAGCTGTCACCCAGCCAAGCAGCTTCATCACGTCGTCGCTGGCAGTCCCCGTCACCTGTATGTTACACTTCCACAAACCGCCACAGTTTCACCACTGACGTTGGCAGGGGTGGTCACTCCGCTAGTCAGCACCAGGGAAACTAACGGCAGCTACCTCCGGCGGGAAGGTTGTCCTGTGTCGAGATGCCAAAAATACCTCCCATGCTCCCCACAAAGACGATATGACAACGTCGAATACTCACACCGATGACGTTGTCTGTCGCAATCTCAGCATTCTGGTGGATGGACCACACTTGGACCGCATCACCGCACTTGTTGACACTGGCGCAGACTTCTCGATTATGTCGCAAGAGCTGGCCAACCACATTAGGAAAGTGAGGATGCTGTGGACAGGGCCCCACATAAATGTGCCAGGGGTCAGCTAATGACACCAACAGGGGCATACACCGCCTGAATCCACATCGGTAATTCAAGCTTCACTGCCACTTCCATCATTCTCCCCGACTGCTGCAAAGACCTCATCTTGGGGATGGATTTTCTGCGAGATCACAGTGCAGTCATAAACATTCCGGAACATATGGTGACATTTTTGGCCAGCCCATATGGCAATACGATGAATGATGGGCAACATGAGCGTTTGCGAATCGACGACGATATCACCATTCAGCCACGATCTGTATCTGTATCAAGCAAGAAGCCCTACCACGGGGATGTGATCGCGGAGAAAATCGTTGCAATATTGCTCATGCAAGACATTTTTATTGCTAGAGGCATATTCGACCTGACTCATGGGCATGCGGAAGTCATTCTCGCAAACTTCAGCAATGAACACTGTCACATCCAGAAGGGTACCACAATTGCATACTGCGACATCACCCAAGTAAAAGATTGTTTTGCTCTAAAAGAAACGACTGTCCCGCCCTCAACGCCTATGGCTGTCGACATCAGCTCCACCCTGTTGCCTTCCGAGTGGCAGCACCTGTTGGACCCGATACACCAGTTTGAAGATTGCGTTTCGACTACGTCAAAGGTCAAACAAACTCTCTTTCTTTTAGATTGTACGGTACAGCACAAAGCAGAGACAAGAGATGCCAGAAAAACAAGGACAAGTGCTTTCTCGCATCCCTTGTCCCTGCTTCATGCTGTACCACACAATCTAAAATGGAAAACCAACTAGCCCAAACCATAACTCGTCAAACAAACACCTCTGACCAAGCACTGTATCCTCATGGATTATACTACGTGGCCGATTTGGCAAAATCCCTACCGTGTAGCTCGAATGGAATGTGAAGAGCTTCAAAAGCAAGTGAAGAAGATGCTTGAGGATGATGTGATACGGCCCTCGAAAAGTCCCTGGGCATCACCCGTGGTCTCATTCAAAAAAAAGATGGCAGTTTGCTATTCTGCCTCAATTACCGCAAATTAAACCAGGTCACAAAGAAAGACTTCTACCAGCTGCCACGCATTGATTTGCTGTGCAGGCTGCAGCATGCACATTATTTTTGATCAGTGGACCTATGAAGTGGGTACTGGCACATCGAAGTCGATGAGACAGATCGTGAGAAAGCTGCCTTTATGGCCACCGATGGTCTTAACGAATTTAAGGTCCTTCCTTTCAGTTTGTGCTCAGTGCCTGCCACTTTCAGCGTCTAATAGACACCGTACTATCAGACGTGAAGTGGCAAACATGCTTGGTCTATCTAGAAGACGTCATGGTGTTCTCAGCTACATTTCAAGAGCACCTAAGCTGCTTACTGTTCTCCAAGCCATACGCTCAGCTGACCTGACGTTAAAGCCCGAGAAATGTCATTTTGGTTTCAGTGAACTGTGCTTCCTTGGCCACGTCGTCAGTCATGAGGGTGAATGAACTGACACAGACGAAATAGACGCCGTGGCAAAGTTCCCCACACCATCCGACAAGAAGGCAATAAGGGGCTTCTGGGGCTGTGCGCCTATTACCGATGCTTTAATGTGAATTTTTCATGTAATGCTGCACCGTCAACATCCTGGTGTTAACAGCGCAAAATTAGACGGGGCATGAGACGAGAAGACACATCACAAGCGCTGACTGCCCAACCAACAAGCCCAAGCTGCTATTCTAAGAAACCGTTAACACGCCTGACATGAGACAATGCTTCCTTTCTGTGGGGGGAAAATGAGCAAGTAGCATTTAGCGAACTATGCCAATGCTTGCGAATGCCTCCTGTTCTTGTGCACTTCGACCAGGATGCCTCTACAGCCCTTATGCCCCTACAGCACCTATGCCCCTACAGCAGTTCACAATGATGCGAGCAATGTTGGTCTGGGTACCGTGCTGGTGCAGTGGCAAGATGGCTCCGAAAAAGTAAACGCCTATGCTAGCCGAATTCTCTCTTGTACGGAGGAAAGCTGCTAGACTACCGAGAAGGAATGCCAGTTATCAAATTTCGCCTGTATTTGTACGGCTGTTCATTCAAGGTTGTCAGGGATCATCATTCTCTTTGTTGGCTGACTAACTTGAAAGACCCATCTGGCCGTCTGGCACGCTGGAGTCTTAGGCTTCAGGAGTTCAACATGACCATAATTTACGAATCAGGAAAGAGGCACACCGAAGCTGACTGCCTCTCACGGTCACCTGTGGAGTTCGCAGGTACTGATGACGTGGACGTAGGTGCCGCATTTTTGGGCGTCGTCAATGCTGTCACCTTATCACAGGAGCGGCGCGACGACCCAGAGTTGCTCCCACTCATTAATTTCTTGGAAGGCCAAAGTAAAGACGTTCTGTGACTTTAAGCCAGGGGACTGCCGTCGTTTTGTCTCTGGAACGATGTTCTCTATAAGAACTTTTCTGCCGGTGGGAGCATGTGCCTGCTTGTTGTACTACCGGCATCACTTCGAAAAGAAACACTAAAAGCATGCCACAATGTAACCACCACTGGTCATATAGGCTACACGAGAACATTGTCCTAACTCCAATCCAAGTACTACTGGGCGAAGCTACCTGCTGCTGTAAAACATCACGTGCAAACATCCTGCTGACTGCCAAATATGCAAAGCACCCCCGGCAAGCCCGCAGGTCTCTTACATCCGGTCGAGGTACCAGGCCAGCCCTTCACCCAAGTTGGAATGGATTTCCTGGGCCAACTTCTACATTTGGTTTTTCGGTTTTTGTTTTTATTGCCAACTTCTACAGCTGGCAATAAATGGATCATTGTTGCCACCGATTACCTGACGCGCTGTGTGGAGACGAAAGCTACAAAGCGGAGCACATCAGCCAAGGCAGCTCAATTTTTCATCGAAAATGTCGTTCTTAGGCACAGTGCCCCAAAAGTAGTCATCACAGATAGGGGAACTGCCTTTGCTGCCGAATTCCTTGACTCGGTTCTCAGACTCAGTGGGACAAGCCACCAGAAAACAACCGCATATCATCTCTAGACGAACGGACGAACCGAGCGTCTTAATAAGACCCTCGCAGTCATGCTGTGCATGTATGTTGACGTGGAACAAAAGAACTGGGATCAGATTTTGCCTTAAGTAACCTTCGACTACAAAAATGCTTGGCAAGAAACTACTAGAATGACACTGTTCAGCTTGGTTCACGGTCCCGAAACCACGACTACACTGGATGCCAAGCTGTCGCACGAGTTTGACGACATACCTACCGATGTTGATGAATTTACTCAGCGTGCCGAAGAAGCCAGACAGCTTGCCCGCGTACGTATCTGCATTCAGCAAGACCAAGATGCCAAATGATAAGATCTTCGATACAGGTCCGTTTTCTTCAGTCCTGGTGACAAAGTATCGGTTTGGATGCCCATATGCTGTCGTGGACTTTCCGAAAAACTCTTAAGTGCAGTACTTTGGGCCATACAGAGTGATCTGCCGCCTGAGCGACGTAAATTACGAGGTCGTTCCTGACATTGACAATAGCTCTCGTCGTTGCAAGCACGTACCCAAAGTGGTGCATGTGGTACGGATGAAGCTGTACCAACTTTTGCTTTTTGTTTTTTGGTTTTCCTTTTCGCATGTGTTACTCGCTGCCGTTGTACACCGCCCTCATACGCTTAAATTGTGCATCGGGATGATGCTGCCTTCAGAGGGATGTGAATGCCACGCATGTACTCCGATAAAGAAGAGGAAAATGCGACTATATGTGAGTGTTTTTGTCAAGGCGCAGGGAAGAGGAAGAAGTCGCAGTTACGCTCAGTGCTACGAAGGCGACCTGTTGCTGTGCCTCCCGAATAGTGCTCTACGACCCCTGTTTTTGACGTCGTGACAATCTATTTTCCTCAGAAATGCACTTCTTGTGCACTTTATAAAATAAGCTTTCACTAACATTCTGATTTAAAGAGGACCAAGTGGGATGTGGATGGAAAAGAGATTCCTTTTTCTCCCTGTCTTCATTAAAATCAATATCACATTTATTGCAACTTAGCAAAATTATTGTCTCACTACAACTTCTGTGTGCAGTCGAACCCACTTGTAATGATACCGGTATTAACAATACTATATCGGTTATAACAATGAAAAGCTGCTGCACTGTCAACTTTCGTATGTTTCCTATGGGGAATTAACTAGCTTGCTACAATGTCCCCATGCCGCATTATCGGTTAAAACAATGAAGTCTGGCTGCTGGGTGTCCATGCCAAAAGGTAATAGAATGCAAAATCCTAGAAAAGAAAAAAGAAAAAGTGAAATGTGAGCCACTGTACGATTGCTAGCCATCCCAACTGCCACTGTGCATTTCTCTCCACGAGATGCACGCCAGCATCGCGCGCATCTTTCCTGTCACCCTTCCACCCCTCCCAACACAAATGGACTGCGACCATAGCTCTGCACCGCGTGACCCTCTGAAACACAAATGGACCGTGCCAGCTGCACTGACAACTCTACCGGCGCTGTTCCCAGATTGCTCGCTGGGCCCTCACAGTTGGTTTCTTATTCTATGGCCCTCACTCTGCACAATTCTGCCAACGGAATAAGTCGCTCGTGCTTAGCTTTTTTCGTTGCATCAAAGTCGTTCCTGGCCACTTTGTTTCTCAGCCTTTTTTTACTTGTCGCCAAAACGGAAGATGGCTGATTCGCCCACTGATCATTGGCAATGCTGACATTACCACTGAAAAGAAAGTGCACTGCTATAGATTTGGAAAAGAAGTGCTTCTAACCAATGAGGTGATCGTCACAAACGTGCTTGCATTGGATAGCGAGAATGCTGGCCACAACGGCTGCGCTGACGCAGTAGGGCAGGCTGCCTCAACAACGTCTGCGCAGGAGGTGCTGTAGATGATTCAGTCCCTCATGGGCTTGTTTTCACGAGGGACCTTCCGCTTCACTGCGTGAGGCACCTGGATGCCTTGGAGAAGGATGTCGGCAAGCTTCATGTAAAGCAAGCAAGGCTGACGGACATGCGGTTTTCTCGAGCAAGCCCATGGGAAGTATGTGGCGAGATGCTTGTGGCGATCAGGTCCCAGCAGTTCTTCTGGATTTCTCAAGCTGAGGTGTTGCCACAGCAACTTTCTTGTATTTATTTAGACGGCGCCTTTTGGGGCCTCCAAAGCGATGCCTCGGCAGAGCACGTACGTCACTTGCCGCCTGTGACCTCTATTTGCAGTTGTTACAGCAGTGCCATTCTTGAACGCCGACAGCCACGGCTTGTTAACAACATACGATCGGAGTGCACAGGAAGCAGAGTTAAACAGTTAAAACGAGTCAACACAACAAGAAGCCAGATGGAGGAAGCTGGTTGAGGAGAACTGGCCTCCCCGCCATTATAGTTTTTTTAAACAGCTATGCCATGCCCCATTTTGACTTTTTTTTTCATGCAACCTGGTTATAACAATTATCGGTTATAACAATGGAATTTTTGTGGCACTTGAATATTGTTATAAGCAGGTTCGGCTGTATTTAACATGGTGTTTGCAGATGCACTGCACTGATCTGTAATGCCAGATGCATCTGAACACACACTGGTTGCCACTCTGGCTGCAGTGACCGACAATATTTGAGCTGCCGGTGTAAAGCGCTGGCACAGACGTAATGGTTAACATGCAGTCCTCCTTTCTCTTCTGCTTAAACCGAAGCTTTCTTTATGAACCCTCCCAAAAATTATGCCACAATCACATATACGATTGTAATGACACCAACTAGCTTTTTTATATGATTGCCGCATGTATCACGTTGTGTGGCACAGGTGCGCAAGAGCATGCCAATTTCCTTTACACCAAAGACGCAGGAATGAAATGGGCAAATTGATATGATTTGATTGACCACAAATTGCAGGACGTGTGTCGAGTCAGCATAATTTTTTTTCTTCAACAAGAACACCCATGGAAATCAAAAACATTTCTAATGCATTGTGATTGGACAAAGCTTCAAAAGATGTCGTAACCAGCACTGTCACTGCTGACCACATCTCTTGTATTCTGTGAGGGGCATGATTAGGACCGAACCTTTCGGTAATTATTTTCACAGTCCTGCTATATGCGCCATTTCAATCAGACAGCACACTAATACAATGAAGCTGTGTCTAATGAAACTTACAATCATACCAAGTATCCTTTGTCTCTGACTTCATTAAAGTCCACACGACATTTATTGCAATTTAGCAAACTTATTGCCTGACTACAACATTCGTATATTTAGCACTGCCTTTGCAGGTCGCAGAGGCTTGCAGAAGCTTGTATGACATTGCTGCAACTTCTACACTGTGAAGGTGAACAGGCCCTTGTCATTATAGAAGTTTTGCATGAGTTCACCCAACACGTCTCGAGTGCATAATTTGCAAATTGCATGAGATCATGAAAACTGCAGCCACTGCGCTGATTCAGTTGGTATAGTTAGTGCAGTAAATGCTTCTTAACTGTCATATTGGTCAATAAGATACCTTGACATTCAATATTTTAGACAATGCACACCCTTTCTTGCAAAAAGTTAGAGTGCGGTCGTACGTCACTAACAGCCTCATTAGTCGTTACCCTCAGTTCAAGAGTGTCACGCCACAGTACTTGAATACCACTCGTCCATACCAACAGCATTGCACTCCCAGTTCATTTTCTCTAGGTCCAAAGAACACAACTCTCATCTATGACAGCATGAAATCATACTAGGAAGTCACAAGTAACTGAGTGTTTTCCAGAAAGACAGCAAAGACAAAATCCTAGCGTAGACTCAGCATAAGTTATTCAGATTACGCCTAAGTGCACCCTGATGTAGCGCGTTTAGGAAGATTGACGCAATGAGCACAGGAATCACATCACTTTTATCAATTCAATAGCACAGTGGTTAACGAATCAACATGTGACAGTTTATTTATATTCTATATTACAAAATAGTACAAATTCATGATGCAGATAATGACGATGATTCTTAAATAGTGAAAGAGGTGCCTCAGGTGTGCATATTCAATCCTGTGCGCATTGCAGTTTTGTGCCAATATGCCGGTCCGTTTGACACGAGAGCATGTCCTATGTGAAAAGCTAGGCCTTCTTTCCTTGCTTGGGTCGCTTTTTCGGAGGTGTCCAGCGCAGAGAAGAGATGTCAACTTGAAGTCGTGGCCTCTTGTATTGGGCACTCTTCAGATGTTCTTCCACAAGCTTGGGTGTCACGCAGATCACGTGCTGGCCCTTCCAGTACTTCACCATGTTGAGGCTCTGCAGTGTCGTCACTATGTCCCCCTGGGTTATGCTGGTCATCTGGCTGAAATGAGCCAACATTCAAGCAACTCAGCATCCATGAAATCAAAAATGCAAAGCGTCTTCAAGGCCCTACCCTGCACCTTTCAATTTGTGCCTTTACTTCACCTCAGGAATTTGCATAAGGCTTCGGTATATTGCACAGTCAACCAAGAAATTTTATGGAGCACGAAATCTGAGAAAAAGCTGAATATCTGCGCAGCCTCGCAACACAGCCTCGTATTCACGTTTACAGCCTCTACCGGTATATGTGAACAATGTTGTGATGTTCGGTTTTACTGAGTGCCATTACAGGCCACTTGGAAATCAGACGCTTTCTGAGATACCGTGGTCCGTAAACTTTTGTGGTTGACTGTACTAGTGCATACAGTCGAACCCATTTATAATGAACTCAACAGTTCTGCAAAAATTGGTCGTTATATCAGTAGTACGTTATATACGGACTCGTCCTTAAAGACCACTGAATATTTATCGCACTGAAGCTAGTGTCAGCAGTTGCAATTCGGCAGCACCTTGGTCCTAAAATCAGATTTTCAGCGTCTTTCTTGTTCCTGGTGTGTTGCCGCACCTAGCCGCACATTTTTGTTAGATACGTTCACCTAAGGAACGAAATGTGGTGTCGTATAACTCTTTAAAAACGGTGCCCGGTTCTGATCACCTGCCATTCGAAACTGCTAGCGCAGCCACCATTAGTTATTCGAGAGCTTGCGATATATTTTACTACCAGCAGAATATGACTGTATTCTACACAAGAGAGCGAAGCATCGTTGTGGGCAGGAACTGTAAACTTTGAAAACTACTGCGGCACGCCACCATTCAGTGAAGCTCTCGGACATTGTGGTCTCGACATTACGACTGCATGTCAGCCACACAAGAGCTGTAAAATCATGCGTTTCAATGCTACAATGTTCAAAAGGTAGAACATCACCGCGAACTGTCATCAGCAATTGGCAATGCACAAATCAAGCACTGCCGAACCTTGATCTCCTGATAACAGCGCAGTAACTGCCGATCCTTAGGAACATTGCATGGAGGCAGCACGTGGTGCAACGTTATTGCCGACTCGGGCCGCATGAATATCGACAGTAACGACGGGAACGCTTGAGCGACGTTTGTTCCCATGATAGAGGCACATAGATGGTCGTTCCGAATCGGTGAAATAGGCGCAATACATGTTGCGCGGCATGGACAATTGCGTAAAAACGAGAATGCCGTGTTGTGCCATACAATATTGCACTGGCGCACATGCCCCTGCACGCCCAATGCCATGCTGCTATGCTGCCTTTCCCTGGAAGCGTGCCTTGAAAGCGAGTCGAAATCTGAATGCGGCACTCACTTGCCCACTCATCTCGAAGGCCGTATCATTGCCACGGTTGGACTGGAGAAGGGCGCGCGCTATCATGCGCCCAGTTTCGTCACGCTTTCGCGCTCTGGTACTTCGCTTTTACCTTGACCAGGTTAAGTGTTCATCGTAAAGGTACGGCAATTTAAAGAATGTTAATTATACATGGAAGCAGTTTCAATAGGCAGGGTCAGAAAATCATTGCAGTGAAATGTGGTCATTATAACCGTTAGAGTGTTATATCGGGGATTGTTATAAGTGGATTTGACTGTACTATTATATAGAGGCTTAACTGTATAACGAACTTCAATATAACGAAATTTTCGATATAATGAAGTATTTACCTTTTTATATCTTCTTGTCCATAGAACACCAGGTATTTAAACCTCAACATACTTAGCTGCGTTTTTTAACTGCGCACTTTCAGTGAAAAAAATGCATGATACGGATGGCCTGCACGCATGCGCAGCGGGCGGCAGCGAATGGGCTAAATAATAACAAAATTTAAATATATCAAAGCAAAGTGCAAATTTGACCGACTTCATTATAATGAAGTTTAACTGTACTTTGAAAATTTCAAATACCGAAATACAAACCGAAGTGAACACCGAAAAGCATAAGATTCAATTGAATACCATATATGCATGAATGTAACGAGCCTCCGAATCTAACAAGCAGCCAATTTTCGCAGGCTTAAAGAAAATAAATGTGCATTTGAAGGTAACATGCACCTGATTGTAATATGTGCCAGATTTATAAAAAAAATATATAATACGCCCACGTTTGCGATTAGAAAAAACGAGACATGTAAAATTGTCACAGAATGGAATTTGTTTTAATGAGCTTTCATAATGAAATCAGCATGTCGTCGTCACCATTCGTGCTTCATTGGCCTCAGACACCAAGCAAACAAGACAGTATTCTTGAGCGATCACTTGCATCAGACTTGTCAAAATATTGTAGCATAGAGCGTTAGTCTACTTAGATAGTGAGCTCGGCAGAGTGTCAGAGACGCTAGTGGCAGTATATACCAATGCATGAGGGACCCAGTCGCGTCAAATCTCGCAAAGTGATAGCATCTCCGAAAGCGATTGTAGCTGTGCACAAAATGAAGCCACAGTAGACCTACAGCAGCCTTCAAGAAAACGCGCTCTGCCGCCATCTCATGATGACGATGATGCTGCTTCTGACAGCTCTAACAGCAGGCTGTTGCCAACGGCACAGACGTGGTTTCGGCTTCGTAACCGACAGTAACATGCAGGGAATTTTCAGTCCAATTTTATTGGGATAAAACACACTTGTTAGATTTGTGCAAATATGGTACCGTATATACTCAAATTTTGGCCGGCCCCGATTCTAAGCCGATCCCCGAATGTCTGAAGCTAGAAAAAACAAAAAACTTACCTCGAATGTAAGCTGAACAAAAAAGTGAGGACAGCGTTCACAAAATGAAAGCAGCATTTATTTAATATGAACATGCCAAGCTCGCTGGACGTCATCATTGCTGCTAGCTTCGTACGCTTGAGGACGCATGCAAGCTCACATTGTTGTGCCCACGCATGTGCAGGCAGTGCGGCATGGCTCCTGTGCGTCTAAACGCGGCGTGATTTCGGTGAAGAGCACTTCTCTGTTATCGTGTGCTTATTGCTATCATTTGCTCATTGCGGCACACGCAAAAGGTATCTCCTGTTGCTCCCTCCAACGACGAACGTTTGTCTTATCAATGCTGAAGTACCGCCCGGCTTGAACGAACGTTTGACGGTGCCTCCGTGGCTAGCATAACTTTTCGTTTGTGGGACCGCCTGTTTGGTGCTATTACGATAATGCCATGCTGCACACCGCACGCCGATGCTTAGCCACTGTACCGATACGACACAGGTCAAAATGGCGATGTCACAAGTGTACTTTGGTTGGCTACTGGTGCGGCTAGCAGCGGCTGCGATACTGACTTTTCTAGATGGCAGTAGCTGTGCACCATATTTATCATATGGAGTTACAGACTGGCGCATTTTTTAAATTCTCGAATCTAAGTCGACCCTAGAGTTTGGTATATGATTATTTGCAAAAAACTATCCGCCTAGATTCTAATAAATATGGTATTTGAAAATACTGAATACTTGCACATGAATATTGACAAGCACCAAAGCTTTTGCCAAGTAAATGAAGAACTGCATTTTAAATGCCACACTTAGCTTATTGAATTGCCTCCAACTTCAGAGTACACTCGCTTGCCACATGAAAAAACACGGGAAGACAGCTTGCAGTCCCAAAACTGTGACGCCGCAGTACAGTCTCCTTAAAAAATTTCACTCGAGACATTCACAGCACATGACTCAAGCCACTAGCAGTGCCATGGTGATTTTACAGTCTAACAAGTGACATTCTTTCTGCTAGTCTCTGGCACATATACAGGAGTTAGTAGGTAGCGAAACTGAGATGCCATGAATGATGTTTCATCAGTAACATAGTGCTGTTATGCAAAAAGAAGAGAAGATATGAATCTGCTTATAAACTGCACCTTTAAAGCAAGGTTGCACAGGTCTGCATTGCACAAATGTCTGTCTGTCTGCGCATGCGTGCGTACACGTGTGTCTGCAGTAGCTTTCACTCCAACTTTTAAGACAAGCACGGCAGACGATTTTCATTCTCACCTAAGGTCTTTAATAGACAAGGCTCCACGGACATCCCGGAGGATCTCGAGGAGCACCCAGGACCAGTAGCTCCTGTAGCTGAGTTTGCCCAGATCAGAGAGAGGCTTCTCGGGGGACCCGACTGTGCCTTCCAGCTTTGACAGCTCGTAGCCTGGAGAAAACGTAGAAGTGAAAATCAGCACAACTATTGCAACATAATGTGCACTTACAGCAACATCGAGGACAAAACCCAAATGTGACCAAACTGGTATGCCACTATGTACAGTAAAAGCTCGTTAATTCAGATCTCATGGGACTGGGTAAAATGTCTGAATTATCCGAATGCCGAATTAACAAATGAACAGGAAAAACATCCTTAAGATCAAGTTGGAGAAGCATACCTTTATTTAATGAAGTATTTTGATATAGTCATCCGCTTTTCTGCGCAGATTCCGGCTGACATCACAATTTTTCTTAACTCTTCCAAGTGGCCAACAGCCCACAAACTGTCGGAAGTGCTCAGGCAAACGTCCTCCAATATCAAAAGCGCCTCCGTGACTTCTCGTGAGGTGCGATGAGGTCGCAGCTGCACCTCCTCACATGACTCTTAGTCTGAATCATGGTCTTCCCGGGCACCCGTGACATCATTAATAATTTCTTCATTGGTCAGGAGACCAGTCGTGGTGGCACAATCATCAATCACAATGTAGTCCTGAAGGGTCACATCTGTGGGAAGGACAGTACTGAAGGTCAGGCAGCCATCATCGGTGGACTCGGCTGACACCTCGTCTGTTACTGCCGCATGCTTGGGCCTCACAAAACCGCTGTGCCGAAAACAGTTGGCGATGACTTGCAGAGGTGTATTTTTCCACGCAAGGGCAATGATGTGCACTGCGCCCAGTATGTCCAGTTCATACAGCTTTCCAACTTCTGAGCATAAGATCATTCGCTGTAGCAGGTACTTTTGGTACTTCGACTTCACGTGGTGAATGATACCCTGGTCCATAGGCTGAAGGACACATGTAGTGCTGGGCAGCAAAAACACTACTTTGACACTCTTCAGTTCGACTCCACAGTTATGTGCACTGCAGTTGTCAACAACCATAATTATCTTGCGGTATTAAGACATGAAGTGCCAGTCTAACTGCTGCAGGCAGCCTCGGAATATGCCCGAGGTCATCCAAGACTTTCTGTTCACTCTGTACTCGATAGGAAGACTTTTGATGTTTTTAAAACAACGTGGCTTATGCGCCTTCTCGATGACAACAAGTGGCAAGTGCTCCGTGCCAGTCATATTGGCGGCAAGAAGCACAGTTATCCTTTGCTTGCACTTCTTGCCACCAATGCACGGGTCCCCTTTGAAAGTCACCGTCTTGTCGGGCAGAGCTCTGAAAAATAGAGCAGTTTCATCTGCACTGAACTACACTTGGTTCATATGCAGCGATGTGCTCAAGCAGCTTCATGTTTTTCCACTGGGTGGTCACTCTTTCACCAACGCTGACATTTTCAACGCACACACTTCTGAAGACGAGTTCGTGTCTCTCTCAAAACATCGCGAACCACCCTTCTGAAGCTCTGAATGATTCAATGTTCATCATTGCAGCGTACTTCTCACCTTATGCCATGATGAGAGGTCCGCTCAAAGGCAGATGCACGTTGCGACAGTCATAACCCACTGGAGCAAAGCTTCTTCAAGCTGGGAATGAGCTGTGGTTTGCAACTGCTTTCTTGATGCATGAAACTTCTCGCTTTCGAAGGCTTGAAGAATCTGTTGTTCATTTTCTACGTACATTCTCAATGTGCTTCGCTTCACGTTGTACAGTAAAACCTCGTTAAACCATCCCTGTTTAAACAGTAGTTTCGTTTTAAATGTAGTAAAGTCACATCCCCGACTCAGCAGCCATTGAACATATTGTGTTTTGTATCCACATAAACCGTACCAGCCTATTGTGAATATATCGGTTAAAACGTAGTGTTTCCACTTTTCATCGCGCAAACAAGTGATGCGTCGTCTCCATCGGGCGGCCCGGCAGAACAACAAGCCTCAGAGATCAGCAAATGGCCTCCAAGCGCCTTGTGCGTTTGCACGTGAAGCCACATTAACATAAACATCAACATCATTTCTGCACCGTGCCAGAGAGTATTGTGGCGTCGTGCAAACGAGAACTCACGTCATGCCGAAACTCGGATAAAAAAAAGACACCGGGTGCTTAGCATAGAAGAAACATTAGACATTGTTCGTGCTATCGAACATGACGCGAAAAGTCGGCGCTGGCACGCGACGTGGGTCTACTGTTGACTACGGTGTGTGGCATTTGGAATGCGAAGAAGTTGCCTCTATTGTTGAAGTGTCGCCTAGCAACAGTGATAAGGTAGACACGGAAAGCGACAGCACGGGCGATTCAGGCCCGAAAGTGGCACAAGCTGCGCATTACGTCTGCCTCATGAATGCAATCATCACGATGAGAACAGTACCCCGCATTGAAAAGGTGCCCTGTGACTTCTGCAACGCTACCGCGCCTATGCACGGAGAGTATGCAACGCCAACGAGGAATCTGCCATGCAAGTGTTTGCTGCGAAAAGGGGGCCGGCTGAAAAGCTGGCTCACAGCTTCAGCAAGTTTGAGGCTGCTGTTGTTGCTGCTAGGCCGCCGCGGCATCAAATGAAAATAACACGTTTGTCAAGAGATGTAAATAAATACTGCATGTTTTTTCCCCCTTTCATCGCACTCTCTCCGAGTTCCGTTTTTGACAGGAAAGTGGGCGACCTCAAGCTATGTCGGTTAAGCAGTACTACCGTTTAGTACACACTTTTTCCGAGCTACGGCCAACTACGGTTTAACGAGGTTTCACTGTACTTGGTCATAACGTGCTGTCGCGATTCGCCGTTCTTCAAAGCCTGCAAAATTTCCACCTTAGTTGCCAAGTTCTTGGCTTCATACTTCTGCCGCTTTTCCGGTGTTTCCATCACTGTAGTGCACGATGGTGGTGGCATGCGAAACACGGTGACAACGAAAAAATAGAACTCTGCAAGAAGAGATGATGCCAACGTGCCAAACAAGGCGCAGTGGAGCGAAGAAAGAAGACACCGATGTACGGTGACACTGCGATCGCCCCCCCCCCCCCCCTAATTAATGACGATGCCTCTCAGGTTTTGATTTCACTCCAGTGGTGCCAGCGCTGGTTTACAACACTTTCGTGTAGCGACAGCCGTCAGCATTCGTCGGAAGTAAGCGGAGCGGGGCCGAATTCTGGAGAATTAACAAAGGTTTGGTCCCATTGACTAACATGCACTTTGGCCGGGACCAATAGAGCCATCCGAATTATCCGAATTCCCAAGTTAACGGGTGTCGAATTAACGAGCTTTTACTGTATCTTCAAAATAAGACCCTCTCAACAATTACTAGCAGAACAAATTGTAACTGAAGGTACTGTGTTTATCAGATTCTAATATGCACAGAGTTCTTTTGTTCAAAGCAAGAGAATGCGCACCCAAGTCTAATGCACATTCAATTTTACAGCAGAAAACGATTGCAAAGCAATATCGGGCTGCAGAATTTATCCTTTAGAATGTAAATTTATTCACACCTAATGTCCACAGCTGTAACTGTCAGCTCTTTATCGTTGTCAATGGGCTGCAACATGCCGATCACCGTGTGGCCCAATGTGTTCAATGTCCCACATTCCTTAAAGAGTTCCACAACAATCACAAATAGGTTGGTGGCCCAGGCCTCGACTAGCCGCTTCACCAGTTCGTCCTGCAACACATGCAAGCTGTGCAGCACCACAATCACGTGACACAGCTTGGCTGCTGCTAGCTTAGCATGTAAAATAACATCTTTTGAATGCGATTTTGTAGAAAAAGATGCGTAGTTGACGCCAACCGATAAAAAAATTCATTCTATCAACATGGTCTCATGACACTGGCTGTTACCATCTCTTGCCAACACTGCAAATGTGGTTTCGTATCCCAGTGTAATGCAAAGGAAACTTTCGGATCCACTTTTTTGTCGGAAAAGAACACATTAAAATCAGGTAAATACAACATCCTGAACACTGGATGTGACTATGTCATTTCAATATGTCCAACAGCAATCCTGCTTATCTGTGCTGGTATAATAAAACTAAGTAGTGGCAGGGATGTCAAGAACTTCAAGAAAAAGACAGGCGAAATTGTAGGCTGCGTGCTGCATGTACAGAAATATTTCATACAGGTATTCACAGCAACAGTGTACGGCAAGTGGGCAGTTTATTTGCATCATGTTCAAAACAAGCTGCAGGGTTTCCATAGCCAAGCTTTACAAACTAGATCCATTGCAGCTTGTAGGCCTGTATAGAAGACCTTTAGTAGCAAGTGCCGCAAAAAAAGCAGGCAAGAAAGATGACAAAATGTTATATACATGAAAAAAATATAGCATACCGCTTCAGTTTATCATAAAAGCTCTTACAGGCCATGAAGAGACAACAACACACCTAAAATGCGGAAAGATCCAAAGAAAAATTGCTGCGGCTGCGATATTATCCGAGCTTGCGCATTACTAAGTGCAGCATATGGCCTAATTTCGGCACAGTCCGCAGCATGACGCCACACTTTCAGCGACTTCAACTGCACCCAGCTCAGTGACCAGGGAAGCCGCATCCAGTTAAACATGCTGGAGGAACGAACTTGATGTATATTTTATGTAGGTAATGACATTGCAGCATTACTGTAATTACTCGATTTAACAGGCCCTCGATTGTAATGCGCACCTTTTCCGTGACCAAAAAAAAATAATAATAAAACCTCGATTGTAGCGTGCACCCGTTTTGCATGACCAAGAAAAAAAAAAAAGAGTTCAATACCGTGCACCTCGTGCTTTCATATAGAAATACCATTTTCTCTCATTTGGAAAAGACAGATTTATTCCCAATACACTAAAGTTGTGATGAATAAAAATGGCATACCTTGCCACCATGATTTTCACTGTGCCGGTACAAGCCGCGTGGGGCAATAGGTATCACTCGGTCGCTATCAGACAACTTCTTATCGCTATCAACAAACCAAAGCATTTCATCCTCGGTGCCATCCATGGCATTCAAAATCCCACACTTCTTAAAGGCCTTGTTAACCATGGCAGACAGTATCGTGCACCATGCATTTTTCACCCATTCAGTAAAGTCCTGCAGCGAGGCACACTTCATTTTATTGGTGGGCGTGAATTCGTGGCAGCCACTGACAAGCCATTTGGCATAGAGCGCCTGAATTCTATCTTTCACTGGCTTGTTCAAACAGACATCGAGTGGCTGGAACTGCGATGTCATGCTGCCGGGTATCACGACAAGGTCGGTGTTGCATGCAGCCAGTTTGTCCTTGATGCACTGGTCAAGGTTGGCACCCGAACGCGTTGAGCACACGCATCCCATGCAGACCTAAACTGCCGCTGGGTCTCTTCCGCCAAACGTTATCAATCCAGTCAGTGACCAAGACCCT
This sequence comes from Dermacentor variabilis, assembly GCF_050947875.1. Classification (NCBI taxonomy): domain Eukaryota; kingdom Metazoa; phylum Arthropoda; class Arachnida; order Ixodida; family Ixodidae; genus Dermacentor; species Dermacentor variabilis. The sequence continues at coordinate 119,497,903 of NC_134573.1, forward strand.
GGTCATCCAACCTTTTTCATTTGCGCACACAATCACGCCACTCGGAAACATGATTCCTTTCGGGAGAATTTTCCATCTGAAGATAAGATACAGGGGCAGCTTGTGCCCATCCGCAGTGCAACAAAGCACTGCGGTGACTCTAGCTTTTTTGTGGCCAGAAGACAAAATGCACACTTGCTTCGCCCCCTTCCTTTCAACGATTGTGGTGGCAGGCATGTCAAAGTATAGCGGTATCTGATCGGCATTTCCAATTTGTTCGAAGTGGTAGCCATTTCTATGGCGCAACTTCAAAACTTACGGCTGAAAACTGTGCAATTTCTCTTCGTATTCATCGGGCCATTTTTGGCATATCCCTGTCTGCCTTCGAAGAGAAAAGCCTTTTCTTTTCATAAAATTTCATAGCCAGCACCTGCTTGCTTTGAAGTCACTCCGCATTAGTCCTTTTTGTAGGGCTAACTGCATCGCCTGTAGTTTCAGCAGATCAGTTGTCACAGGCCGCTGTGCTGCTTGCTGTTCTTGCACGTATTCCGTGAGCAGCTCTTCTATTTCAGCGAAGCGGCCCTGCTTCTTTCCACTGAAACCCTTCCTTGTTGCTTTGCTGGCGAAAATATCCTTCTGTTTGCGCCAGTACCGCACACGTTTCGGGAACTCCGAACACGCGTAATGCGGCCCGATTTCTGTCTGGCTCAGCGCTCATAACTTTCCTTTTAAATGCGGCATCATGGTGGACTCGGCGTGTCTTCGCAGTCGGTGCTTCCATGCTGATTGAATAAATGCAGAAAACGGGAAGACAGGCGGCAGATTAGGTTAAACCAGTGCCCGGTTACATGTACAACATGGAGGCATATGGAGGCATGCACATGAATAATAATAATAATATTTGGGGTTTTACGTGCCAAAACCACTTTCTGATTATGAGGCACGCCGTAGTGGAGGACTCCGGAAATTTTGACCACCTGGGGTTCTTTAACATGCACCTAAATCTAAGCACACGGGTGTTTTCGCATTTTGCCCCCATCGAAATGCGGCCGCCGTGGCCGGGATTCGATCCCGCGACCTCGTGCTCAGCAGCCCAGCGCCATAGCCACTGAGCAGGCATGCACATGAAGGAAGCTATGGCAGCTAGGCTAGAAACGCGTACGAGGCAGCCATTTTTCGAATGCCGATGATGATATGGTAACATAGATTTAGGGTCGTACTCGATTCTAACGAATGCACATGCAATTTTAAGATTCGTATTATTGGAAAAAAGGTGCGCGTTAGATTCGAGTAAATGCGGTAGTACATCTTATAGAGGAAGAATGTTCTCCAAGTGTTCCGCCCTATCAAGTTCCAATTTTAAATGTCTGTTCCAAAACAAAGAAGCTGTACAAATGAGTGGCCTGTTAAGATACTCCAGTTTTCCTACACTTTCTCAGTTTCGATAACTGCTTGCCTCTTCAGTAGTATGTTCCACAACATCACTTCTTATAAATGTCACTAAATTTGTCAATTCCAGCAATGGTCCATTTATTTCACCACTGAAATGTTACACTGTGACTGCAAAAAAGGACGGGACTGGCATTGTTATCATTCTTTCTTGTGGTCACTATTTTGTTCACGCTGTTTCAATGTGAACAAATGCCAACTCACCCAGACTTCCGCTCAATCAGAAAATATTACTCAGCCGCATTAGAACATCCATAAAAAAACTATCAGCAGCGTAGAGGAACGTTATGCTATTTTAAACACCTTCAGCTCAGTTCTTAGCACTAGTGCACGCGTGATGACATGAATGAGAATGTTATGCATCAAGTGGTACTGCATGCTATGTTTCTATGAAGACTTTAAGCTTTTCATTCAATTTGATTAACCCCACAAAGCACCAACACCATTGCATACAACTTTATTTCTGGCCAAGGAGAGTATGTTTGTGCCAGAAGAAAATGTTGTTTTAAATGAATTAGTACAGTGAGTAATTAATTAGTAATTGGTTTGCTTAGCTAGTGACAGCTGAAACTTCACTCCAGCACGTCAAAGACACTACTGTGGGTTTTGCATAAAGTTTCCTGTGCTCAAATCGGCATTCTGTTACAAATTCAGTGCATCCAGGATGAGATGTTGGGCACTGTGGGTTTAAACGTTTCACTCATAACCAGGGGGAGCTAACACCTAGAACACAACCCGTTCGCACCTTCCCTTCATAATGGACACAATTAAAATTAAATTCTAGCGGTCTACGTGCTAAAACCATGATCTGATTATATGAGGCACACCGTAGTAGGGGACTCCGGGCTAATTTTGGCCACCTGAGCTCCTTCAACGTGCACCCGATACACACTACATGAGCGTTTTTGCATTTTGCCCCCCTTGAAATGCGGCCGCCATGGCCGGGATTTGACCTCATGCTTAGCAGCTTAACGTCAGAGCCACTAAGCAACCACAGCGGATGATGGACACAATTTTCGCCACTTCTTACAAAAACAAGTACCAGGCAACTCTTGTCCAACAATGTCAACAATTGCATTTGCAAGAAGCACTTTTAACTTACTGAAAGCGATGAGGAACTTTCCGTAACCCTTGCGCTGGTATGGTGGCATGGTAAGGATGCAGGCCACGTTGTTCCCATCCGGGGATTCTTTCTCCTTGGAGAAGTAGCCCACCAGATGTGCACCGTGCTTGTCAACCTCACACAGCACATAGAAGATGAACGGCTCCACATCAAAGTATAGCGTCTTGTGGTCCAGGAAAAGTTTGGCCAGGAGGCACAGGTTCTGGCAGTAGATCTGTGCCCCAAGAAACCAATGAACATAACCGGAGTTGAGAGCGTTAAAATAAGATAGTGCTGATATTTTTGACATGTCATTCTCTTGTGTTAAAGGAAAGTCCAAGGCTTCTAAACTCTACAAAGAACACTGGCCAGCATCAGTACACCCTAAATAATTTACTGTAATAGTATTTGTTTCTAAGGACCTGCTTTCAGAGTCAGTAACCTGAGCGTGACTACACAATGAGGTCATGATTCAATGGCTTGCTCCGCTCCAGCAATTGCTATGGCTACCACTTGCAAGCACAGCCAGAAGCATGCATAGCATTCTTGTTTATTTTCTTCTGTTCAATGTCATTGTATGTAGCTGTATTGGCACACAACATCAGCAAATTTCCCTCTGTGCCATGACACCATGACCATGTTGGTGATACCAAGTCCAGCATTCCAAGACAAACTTCAGTATCAAACAACTGTATGTTTCTCAACCTTCATATGTGCAAGTTTCATGTTTACTTGCAAGAAGAGAGTGGTATAGATTCAAAAACTGAAAGTCATGCGTCAGCACTCCTTCAGCACCACATAACATTGCTGCATTTTTTATTAGTCACCTTTGGCAGTGATCTTATGTTCCAAACCAAATGCAATGCTCCAATGTTGAAACAGGCACTTGCTAATGTGTTTTTGGTCTTACCTGCTGCCCGTGCTGTTAAGGCACTTGACTACAATGCAGCACGAAAAGAATGGTGAGGGGAGGTATGCACGGCTAGAACTTTCATCTGTCATGTTTTCCCTTAATCATTAGAACAATTTGATAATTTGGACTTGCCATCCAGTCCCGCTTATACCATGTGCCTTACTCTATGCGAGCAAGCACTTTATAATTTGGAGATATATGGCCGCGCACTGGTTATTTCAGACAACTACTGGAGTGAAGCAACGACAGAGTACTACATATACGCAACGTAAACAAATGGTAGCATACAAATAAAATGCAGCAGCACAGTACAAGCACTATAAGTATTTCAAAATGAGTGATAGGAACCAGCGTGAAGGTTTTACATCACAGAGGTCAGGCTTGATCAGCTCTACTTTACTCCAAGGAAGTTGGCCCTGAAGGCTGCAATGTAGTTCCCATCCATATTACATGGGGTGGTATATCTCAAGCTTGAAGGTAGGTAAGCACAGATAAGGTCAACAGTGTCGATTGCTGACAACACTGTCTTTAACCAGTGGAAGTAGTCATCATGCACCCAGTTACAGTCAACTTCTCTAACCCAGCACATTTTACTTTGGCAGAAATAGCTGAATGAATTCTAAAACCTTGCCATTTCATAGCAATTTTTTCACAATAGTCATATGCTTTTTGCATCACACAAGCATGAATACAGCTTTGGGAATCCAGGCTATGGAGCTGCACGGAAGACGTGAAGAGCTTGAAACTGTGTTTGCAGACTCTTCAAGCCTTTAAAACAAGGTACAAAGTGTCTTTAAGCAACGTCTCCAAAAGCTGGTTTTACCTACCACTTTCACACACACTGCATAAGGTACAACCAGCAGAATTATTCATGATGTACATGTAACTGTCCATAAAATACACAACTGCCAAAGTCCACAAACAAGAATTAGGGAGACTTGTCAAGCGGGCGAAGGGTTAGTGTGATCCTCTAACAAGACTTAGGAAGACTTGTCAAGTGGGCGAAAGGTTAGTGTGATTCTGTAAAGTAAGGGTTCCCAAACTAATTTTCGTGGAACCCAGGGGTTCCACGAACAGCTCTAATACTAATCCAATCCCATTCTTACTTCACACAATGAGACTTGTTGTTGTTCTTATATATATGATTCAATAACTTGCACACTTTCGCTCTCATTTTATAGCCGTTGAACTCATTAATGGCGACATTCATAGCGAGGCCATAAATATGAGCATATCGGTGGGCAAAATAAGCGGGCAGGGAAGGGAGGGTTCTGTGGCACGCTCGGAAGGCAGGAGGGGTTCTCCAGGGCCAGAGAGTTTGGGAACATCTGCCATAAAGCAAGCAAGCAGGCAAGCAAAAAAAGCAGCAAACTGGACACACCTATTCATTTGAATAACCTAATTACATTTATTGAATATTTGTCACTGTTTCTGAAACTTTTCTCAGTGCTGCCACTGCAAATAGTTATAGCTTAAGATTGTAAACATCCAAAATAATTCAACAGGTGAGAAAGGTTGATGTCATCATCAAACTGAGTGGTGCCACAACTGGTGCAGTAGAGAGCACACTAACAGTGAAGGCACTAAACATGGATGGCACTTAGGTATTCCAGGGTATCTACTAAGCTGACATTTCCAAATTCCCTGAGTGACACGGAACTCTATGTTATGTCAAGACGGGCTGACACCATGCTGCCCGATGCTGTCACTCTCTAGTAAGCATGTTAAACATTTAAAAAGAAAAGCGACTTATTCCAGTTTCAATAGGGAAGAGCAGTGTTTATTTTATTAAAAAAAAAAAGAAAACAGAAGGAAGGCATTAGTAAAATACATAGTACATAGTAGCACATAGTCCGATTTCCAGGATAGACTTTTCTCAGCCAAACAATATAGTAAAAATCCACACACTGTACAGCTAATATGGGGTAGCTGGTACCGTATTTACACGAGTGTAAGTCAACCTCTTTTTTAAAATCTGAAAATATGAAATGGGGGGGTCAACTTACAATCGAAACCAAAACACGGCACCGAAAAAAAAAAAGCGAGACCAACGGGATATCAGGGGAGCTACAATGTAGTTCCAATTTTATGTTTTCTCTACGGCCCCACCCGTAGCTTTTCACTTTTGGGGAAGTTTTGGAAGGGTTTTTCAACATTTTTGAGAGTTTTACAGTGCACGCAGCAGCCATGTGGGGGTGTCGATAGTTCATGGAAGTGCAGACACCGCTCGTGGCTCACGTGTTTCTGTTTCCCTGTAGCTCTTTAGTTTCTCATGCATTCGATTTGACTGCCTGCCACATGCTACTTCCATGCTTCCTCAGTCGTGATGAGTGCTCTGAGTCCACTAAACATTCGGCGCTAGTTCACAGCGGCGTTGAAGAGGGCTGCCAATCCTTTACACTGAAGAAACAAATAACTGTGCAACGGGCCACAAGTTTGGTGTTTCTTAATGGATGGTGCAAGAGTGGCGACGGCAGCGAAGCAAAAGTTTCACCTGTGACAGCTAGCAAAGGGGGTTCTGCAGTCCGAAGTCGGGCTGCTTTCTGGAGCTGAAGGCCAAGCTTGTGGCGTACGTCGCTGAAATGCATGATCGGTCCCTGCCAGTGAGGTGCGACATGGTCATGAGACAAGCCTGGATCTTCGCTTTTTAAAGACCTGCTCTGCCGTTAGTACGAGTGGCTCATGGCAGAAGACCGTGAACTTACGCCAACCGGACATGTCACAAGAGTCTCCCTGATGGCTCTGTGTGGTTGGGTGCTTTCGGCGTGGACTTATGTATGTATGCAAATGCACTTGTGTATGCAAATGCGGAATTTCGCTGGACAGCGATGTGCTTCGGGACCGTGACAGCAATGGCGATGGCAGCACTAGTGAGGAGTAGTAGTACAGTGACTATGCCAGCTACTAATACATTTTCATTATGGAATGCGCCTGCAGGTATGCTCTATATTTTTTTTCCCTTTCACATGCGATATGGGGGGGAGGGGGGGGGTTGACTTACATTAGAGTCGACTTACAATCATGTAAATAAGGTAGGTATATGCATACAGTGAGTTTATTTTCACAAATAGCATCTCACTAAAAGCAGGGGCCTTCATCCTGGGCAGTAAACATAAAAATAGGCTGCTGTTGATGATGAAAGGCAGGAGCAATTTTTGGGAAATTTTGAGTCGCATTTGTCCAATCGGGAGGAGTGGTAAAAATTCATACCTTTTTTTGGAAGGTAGATAGCAAAGCTAGCTAAGATGCTTGAATACACATCACTCAGGTAAATTTCATGAAACTGCACTGGTATTTAATGTGAAAAATGCCTGGAAAGGCTTCGATTACATACCTTGTGATCTCTGCCATCCACCTCCCACAGGGAGATGGTGCCTTTCCTGTATATCTCTTTGCCAGGTGGCTGTCTCCATATGCACTCACTCTGAAAAGGGCAACATTAAATGGGACTATCATCACAACAATGAGAACACAACAGGTTTGCTGAAATGCACATTTCAAGCATCACTGTCTCCTCCACACAGCAGTGTAAGGAGAGAAGAAAAACTGAGAGGAGTGTGCATACCGTGCAGCATGCGCATAAGATAGATAATTAAGCTGAACATGATCTGACATGCTGTCTCCCTTGTTTGAAAGCCTTGTCGACTTCCTATGATGAAGCCTGCTCCTGCAATTAATACATGCTACAGGCAAGTCTCACTAGCCCAGGCGTATCCTCCAATATATGCCAACGAAGAGCCTCACTTGCCCAGGGATTTTGTTTCGTCTAATAAGCGCCACCAACAAATGGCAGTCATTTTAGTATTTTTGGTTTGAATGCTGCCCTGCTAAGTGGCACAAACTTTCCAGAAAATGTATGATTATGGGTGCAGTTGGCATAAATGCAGCATAGGTCTGGTTCCCCTGGGTTTTAATAACGGTGGCGCGGAGGCAGCTGTGGTGACGACGGCCACCGTCTTCAATACCAGAAACATGGTATAGCACAAAAGTAGAACATCTGGAAAACTCTAGTGAGTCATGTTTAGCGCTTTAACATAGTACTGATAACTGTGAGGAACAGTTCGAGTCTTCGACAGCCTCCCTTATGTAGACGCTGCTCAGCGAAAATGCTATGCCACCTGTGCCTGTTTTTTTCTTTTCTCACAATGCCATGAATAAAGTATAAACCCTGTGTAAGCTATTTTGCATGTGATGACGACAAGCAACGCATTGCAGATCCCTGTCGCCGAAGTCTGTCGCTTGACGGTGAAATCCCATACGAGCGACAGCTGCAGGTGACAAGGAGTTGGCAGTGCGATACGCATGGTCATCTGCTTCAATTAGTAAAGACTTTGGGCTGCAATTTGCCCATGAGTTTGGACCCTACTGCTGACAGCTGTGCCCCGACATCTTTTGTGTCTATTTCCGAAACAGCCACATTTCAAGAATCGTGTGACTGAAGAACATCGCAGCAAAAAGAATTGTCCGTTGCACAACTAACCACACAAAGTCTTCTAATATTAGCACCCCCTGAGACACCGAACTGAAAATGCTTTGGTGACTTTCCAACAGTGCATACAACCAATGCCTAAATGGTAGAACCTATGGAAACAGTTATTTCGTCTTGAGATGCAGTGGCAATGAGCATGCAAAACAAACCGAGCAACACCTATCAAGGAGAAGATGTGTGCCACAACAACACATGGAGAAGCGGCGACGTAGGAAAGCATCTATCTGGCCTGCGGATGTATAACTGGCTATTTGCTCAAGGTGCTCTCACACGGTCCATGTGATGAATTCTAGACTTCCAGGACCAAGCAATTAAGCGGCAAGAACGAGCGATTTGGTCATGCAACGGCCTATTTTGTCGCGCCTTGCTGTCACACACAAAATCACTCACACAGAGTTTGCTCTTAATACATCACATCGAGGATGTGTTCCAAAAAGTGACAAGTCTCGCACAGACTTATTGTGGCCACGCCTATCTGCGACTTTAAAACAAAAAAATTACAGTAATAGACAGAATAAAATAACAAATTAACTGCTGATATTGATACTATAACAAAAGCTCTTCACAATAAATCAGTCATGAAATAATTTGAGAAATTTTGGACATTTCCCATTAAAAAATATTGCACAATAAAGGTTAGAATGCTTTTGTTTTTGGAAGGCTCTGAAGGACTGTGTGGTTCTTCATAATTTACTAGTTTAATTATGCAGCACACACTACAGTGAACACAGGCACACACTAAGTAAGGATAGATGTGAAGGGCTGAACTGCAATTTCAAATTTATCATTAAAAGACATGCTTAGGCAAAATGCAGGACTGTGTAGGGTCTGTGTAAATGCATAGTCCTGATAGAGAAATCAATATGGTTGCCAACATATTCTGCGATACTACGACTTCATGTGCTCATGCTAATTCTCTACCTTCAGATTTCTGTCAGATGCAAACACAAATGGCAGTACTAATATAGGGCATCCCAGCAATCACGCACCAAGTATTCAAGAGAAAGGCAGACTATTCAACTTGTATAAGACAAAGTTCATGTTTAGAGTTTTGTTGATAAACTGGTGGCAATTTCTCTAGTCCCTGATAGCCAATTAGTTAAATAAAAGTAGTTAGCTGACCTTTCATTGGTTGTTCTAATTATCAAGGTGTTGATTAGGGGGTAGTAGAGAGCCATAATAGATGTCAAAATCAGGTCTTTGACATGTTTCAATGTCACTGTCAATGTCAATGTCACTGTCAATGTTTGACAGTGAGACAAGAACACAAATACACAAGGACAAAATTTGTGTTCTTGAATCGCTGTCACTTGTTCTGCTCTTTCACACAAGAGGTGTTTTCAGCAAGGTACACTTGCGTGTCTACTTTTTCCAGCAAAGAAAGAAAGCCCGCAATATACGAAAAATACCATGCGACTGCGCGCACGGGATTGGCAGGGTCATCAAACAGACTCAGTGGAGAAGCAAGCTGCTCATGTGTTACTGAGCCAAGTGGCGATAGTAACAGTATGTATGTTCTTTCTGCAACACGCCAACAGCTCCCGTTGATTACAGTGTATCAACATGATGGAAACATTCTGCTCTATGATGCTGAGATAACAGCTTGCATCTACACGATGCAGGGCCTAGCAGCTGAAATGGTTACTATTTTTCTAACTACCTTAACCTAGACTTACACAGCACTGCTACAATTACCTGGTGGTAACGGTAAGATTTCTCGAGCCTCATGTACTTCAGACAGAACTCGCAAATCCAGAGCTTTGGCACTTTTCCATAGTCCTCGGGGAAGGGTGAGAAGTACCACGCATCAATTTCATATTTTCCAAATTGTATCCTATCTACATATTTAACTTTTGTGATCTGTTGGGAAAAAAAGGAACGAAAGTTAGCGTGATACTAGTTTAAAGACGAAGAAATACACTACGTCGTTGCACTTACCGCCTCGTGCTCTTTCTCAAGCGCGGCCGTCGTCGGATCCATTTCGGCGTATGTCTGAAAAGCAGCAGCAATATGAATACCAGCATCGCCTTACAAAGTGTAAATAAGCATTGACATTGTAAAAATCACCTTCTGAATGTGATTGATCTCATCATGTCTCCGCTTTTGGTTGCGTGTAATTTTTCGGTCTGACTGCTCTATGCAGTCTGTTTGCGCCATCGGGTTCTTCAGCTCCTCTTTTTGCGACGACGACAAGTTGAACCGGTCACGGTCAACCCATTCGTCCAGACGACGGTTATCTGCATCGACAAACACACGGCAAAAGCCACAAGATACGTAAATAGTGCCAGTTCACACCACGGGCCGAGGCAATACACTTTTCCGGCGTATTACGACTTGTCACTTACATCCCTCGTAGTGAACGTAGTACTCCCACTTTCCTACGTCGTGATCGCACGGGCGAACTTGAATAATCTCTGCAGGATCTGTACAACAACAAATAAGGCATCAATGTACAGCCTAAAACGAATTCTCAGAGGCGCAAGGACAGCTGACACAAACTTTTGCGACGTAAATATCAACTTACGCCAAGTGTCATCGGAACGACGGACCATGTAGTGATCTCCTATCTCAAGCGCTCCTTCCATGATAGGTTCTTTACTTTGTCGGTTACGGCTTCTTTCCGAACCTCCGAATGTCTTGCCTGAAATCGTGTTTTCAGCTTGAGCAGGCCCATCTTTCGCTTGAGTCAAAGAAGTGCGATTCTCCTCCGACATTACACGAAAAGTACAGATGCTTGGCTTGACTCGATGTGCTTGGCTTGCCTCGAGTAGCCTGCAAATAAATCTACAACACTAAACTTATAATCCACATACGAACTCTAATTCATAAATTGTTTATTTTGAACTGCATTTTATGGAAGTTTATGACGTCAAAAAAAAAAACACGTCAAAAAATACAATTTACATGCTGGCTGCCGTTGGCTAAATGACTGGCTCGTGGCTAAGGCAGGAGGAAGGCTCGATGAGTTGCGACGCGAAAATGCGGAAAATGAATGTGTCCTTGCAGTGCCTAGTCCTTGTGTTGAGTTCTGCGCCTGAAGTTTTTGTCCTGTGAACGGATGCCTTAAGTTGTGTGACAGCTGCCCGAATTTTTGTCCAAATGTCGCGATTTAAACCCGCGCTTCAGCCCGAGATTTTGCGGGCTCACCAGAAAGACGAGCAACATATCTTGTCGCTGCAAAAAGATGTGTCAGAAATTGCCCGTGCTGTGCTCGGAATGCGACCATGGATGCGGTGGCGTTTAGAGGTGGATGCATTAGCCAGCCTCATATACTACTGCGCAACGACGCTGAGTGGCTTCCAGACTTTGGGCGAGGAATACGTGCACATTCTGCAACTCGGCCGGTCCCTCAAGACGGTCCCCACCCTTGCTCAGAGGCTCACATTCGTAGTCTTGCAGTCATTCGGAAGTAACTTGATCCGCGGGACGTTAAAGCTCATCAAGAAAGAACAAAAAGTTGACGGTGAAGCGCTGAGCACGCTCGTTACGCGAGCTTTGCAAGTGCACACGATATTGTTCTATCTTCTCGGCGGATACTACAGTCCTGCCAAGAGGTTGTCAGGAATCAGATATGTGCTAATAAGAAACTGGCTTTCTACGCCAGATGTTGCGCGCTACTACAAAGTGTTAGGTTGGCTGTCGCTCATTGAGTTCGGGGTGTCACTTCAATCAGCTTTTAGGTCGCTCAAAACATCGGGAACCAGTGATAATATTCACTCTGAGTTATCGAAGTATAGCTGTTGCATGTGCGTCGACTCTGCGAAGAATGCTTCTGTGATACCTTGTGGCCACGTCTACTGCTGGTATTGCATCACCGGCTGGTTGAGAACTAACAAACAGTGCCCCTTGTGCAGAATGCCTTGTGAACCACAACAAACAGTGCTGCTTCAGAATGTATGGTGACTTTGTGTGCAGCACATGATGCGAACACATCTCTTCTGATTGAAACCACTTACTGAAAAGGAAAAGTCAAAACTTCTGTAGAGACTCGCAAGTCCTAAAAATGTTAACTTGGTACTGAAGCATTCGGACTGAAGATTTATCATGAGATTTTGATGCCGAGGTGACCTCGCAGTTCCTCTTTCATTTACGTGTTGGTGACGGCAGTTACTTGTTAAAAGCCAGCTAACCCGCACTATGTAGCTTATTTTGGAGATTTTCTGGCTGGCCAGCTTCAAGAAGTGCCGCATTGATGAAATGACAAAATTATGTGCAAGATTTTCTGACATATTTGTTGAATATTCTTAATCGTGGTGTCAGCCTAATGCACTGTAGGTCACATGAACAATAAGGCAAGAAAGTCTGGTTTGGCATAGCACCTGCCTTCCCAGCATACAAAATGAAGTTATTTTAAGCAGATGATATATATATATATATATATATATATATATATATATATATATATATATATATATATATATATCAAAACGATTATTTAAAAGAAAAAAAAATGCAGAAAGCGAGTGGGTGGAGCCCCTAGTCCAGGGCCCCACTGGCTTGAGCGGTCCGCCGTGCTTGGTCGAGGAGCGCTAGTTGCATCTCCTGATCCTCGCTGGCGAGCCAAGTCTCCCGCTGCTCCCTTCCGGAAAGTTTGCCGGCTATTTTTGGTGTATTAATTTTGGTTGGCCTGTTCTGGCAGTCCCACATAATGTGGGTGAGAGTTGGCCTGATATTGCTATTTCTGTGGCGTTAACCCAGTAGTACTGTCACTGCTGCTGTTAGTACGCACCAGGGCATACACAGTGCAGTTGGTCAATCAGTACATTGTTCTTCTGCTGGGAGCGATGTTGCAGGTTTGATTCCCAGTCATGGTGGGTACATTTTGATCGGGGTGGAATGCAGGAACGCTTATGTACTTAGGTATAGGTCTGAGTGGAAAAACCCAAGCTTGTAATAAACACTGTAACCAATCAATCCAAGGACATCAGAATTAACCCTGATGTATCTGCTACAGCCTACTTCCAAGCCACAGTGCTGCTTTGGGCTGTTAAACCGAGTGAATAAGTAATGCATGCATATTAAATGGTCGTTCAAAATGGTGATCCAAGGACCACTTGCAAATATCTAGCATTATTCGAACTTATAGAAGACTAAAATTTTCTCAAACACATTTACCCTGGACAGTGTTCACTGTAGCTACAGTACTTGGGTGTCAAAGCCAATGCAGCGATAGGTACCAGGCAAGACTATTTCTTTTTGTTTGTTTACATTGGGCAGAGGTGTTGTTCGTCTATATATATATTTTTTAGCCTCTAGCAACAAATGTGGCCAGCACTTTCTTTCTCAGGAGATGTAAAACCGCGAGTCTGTTGTGTGGTTCATTCACTGATTAGTTCACAATTTCCTGGTAGTACTAGTGTTAAAAATGTCCTGTAGGTTCATGTGCTATGCAGTTTTGATCAAACATACCATTTCTTTTTAGGATGGTGCTACTCTGACGGGCCACATTTCTTTAAATGCTTAGGCAATGCACACACTGCATGCATGTACCGGTCAAGCTACAATGAACTGACCACACTGAATGGCACCAGTAAGGAAGCTGTAACACGTGCACAACCACCACCCATATTACAAGTGTGCAATGCAAGGTGGCTCGTGTCATGATAGATCAGTAATTTCTTGGGCCACCATGGCTCTCTTAATTCTTTTCATGGTGGTTCTGTTTCTAATGAAAACGAGGTTGTAGATTTTAATACTTGCCTCAAGGCAGCCACATCTTGGTTGTGGTAGAATGGGAAAACATTCTTTTATGTAACTTTAGGTGCACATAGAAGAACCTCAGCCAATCAAAGTGAATCCATATCTTTACTATGTGGCTTGGGGTGGGGAGGGGGGTAACATATGTTTGGTGTGCAGCTCCTCCCTGGCTACTTCTGTGACTTTCAGCATTTTGTAACTCAGTGAAGCATTGAGATATTGAAGCCACTCAATAAATGCTTCTTTTACCGAACTAACAGCTGAACTGGGCAGGTTTTGGGCCATCTACGACTGTGCTAGTTCATAAAAGTGACAGAATGGAAAAGGTGTACTGTATATTTTTAGTACACAATCAAAGCTTGTGCTTGCACCATAGGTATTAGTGTTATACGCCTAGTGGGAGACTGGCATCTTGAATAGCAGCACTTTGTAGAAGCTCGAGATAGGGGGAATTCAACTTGCCACACCAAATCGGGGCTGGATGGCTGACTATGAATAAGATATGTTACCTATGATGAATTAGTGATTGTGACTATTTGTCTTCCACCAGTTGCACAGGTAAAGCCAGATGAAATAAAAAAGCAAGACAGCCATGCCGTCTTGATATATCTTGGGAACTTTGAAGAAGTTTGTGGGCTAATGTCCCCTGTAACACAGAAGTGTCTTGTGTCTTCGCTCTGTATGCTTTTGTAAAATATGTTGAATATTTTATATGTGATGTGGCTAGTAAACGAAGTTGTGAAGCCACAAGAAAATGGAAAGGTGGGCAAGTTGGAATGCATTCATGGCTGATACTTGGTAGCACATCAACACACTAGCGAAGAAGGAACAAGATGTCATGCACTGTCTTGTAAATTAATTTTTTATTGAATATTAAACTTAAATACTGCTAGAACCGGCATCAGCAAAATTGGCAAAACTATGATTGATTCAGGAATGCTTGCTAAAAATGGGGTGATAGTGGCAAACTTGCATAGCAAAAGAAGATTCACACAGCACACTGATTACAAGTAATCCTGTCATCAATGCGGTGATTTTTTTTTTTTTTGCTCAATATTCGTTACTCCCAGTTTTGCGTGTATGTGATGGCGATAGCTTTTTTTGCATGTCATAAGAAGACACATTGAAAGCTTCAAAAAAACTGTCGCAACTGTCTCTGTAAGAAAAGGATTTAAAAAAATATGACAAAATCTATGAGAGCTTTAAAGGGGCCCAGAAATGCGTCGCCGATCTGTTAACGCTTCTCTGAACATGTGAGCCAAATGATATGCAGCAGGAAATTACAATCTCGTGCCAAAAGCTGTGAAAAATCGCTTGCTCTCACTTCCGAAATGTTGTCATGCAGCTTCATCGCTGGATAGATGGATGTTATGAGCGTCCCCTTTGGAACGGGGCAGTGGGTTGCGCCATCAAGCTCTTGCTATTATACTGCCTAATGTCCTACCTAGATTAAAAAAGAAATAGAGGTAAAAACCAATATGAACTCCCACAATCAAATTTTCTGACCACCTATTGCAAACTTTGCTTCTGTACATCTCTGTTTTCTGTTGTTTCCCTACTTCCATCAAACTTCCAATCGCCTCTTACTGATCTCTATTGCCGGCATGTTTACTTTTCCCCTGCTCTCGCTGAACCCAAGGGCTTCAAGGAGGCCAGTGGTGCCTAAATCGACCGCTGGGTAGACGTCTTCACATTCTAATAAAACATGCTTCATCGTTTCCCTAGATTTACCGCAGCAAGCACATGCTTCTTCTTCCTTCTTATATGTCGCGTTTAGGTGTGTGTTCTAAGGTATCCCGATCTCACTTCGAAAAGTAAAGAGCTTCCCTTTGAGTTATCATAAATTGTTTCTTTCCCAATTTCGTTTTTTCCTCTTAAGTAGTTTCTCATGGCAGGTTTCTTTTTCATTGCCACCACCCATGAGCTCAATTCAACCCCTCTGACCTTCCGCTTGACGTTCCTTGTTGCTGTGTTGCCCACCCTACAAGCCGCATACTTGCTGGTAAGCTTCCTGGTTCTTTTCCTCCACTGTGAATCAACGTTTTTCCTGTACAGATACCTCAAAACCCTTCCAGTCCATTTACTTTCTTCCATATTTCTCAGCCGTTCTTCATACTCAATTTTACTGCGAGCTTCCCTCACTTCAAAACTAGTCCACCCCATATCACGCTGCACAGCTTCATTTGTAGTCTTCCCGTGAGCGCCCAATGCGAGGTGACCCACTGAACTTTGGTTCACATAGAGTCCTGATTGTACCCCTGATTTAAAGCAAACAGCTGCATTTCCAAAAGTAAGTCCTGGAACCATTACACCTTTCCAGATACCTCGGAGCACCTCGTACCTATTGTATCCCCATAGCGCTCTGTGCTTCATTATGGCTGCATTTCTCTTCCCCTTTACTGTTATGATTTTTTCCTGTGTTTCCATAAATCCATTGCCTTCGTTTATCCATATACCAAGGTATTTATATTCTGTTCCCCGAGTTATTTCTTGGCCCTGTATATCCACTGTCTGTTCACTGTTTTCATTGAATACCATAACACCTGATTTTCTAACACTAAATTTCAAACCTAAATTGTTGCCTTCCTGTCCACAGATATTAGCCAGACGTTGCAAATCACTTTGCTTGTTAGCTAGCAACACAATGTCGTCCGCATAAAATAAACCTGGGAGCTGCTGCTCTATTACTGTACCCGCCTGTTTGTATGAGAGATTAAACCTGATATTACTTCCTTCTAGCGCCCTCTCCATCCTCACCATGTACATCATTAACAGCAATGGGGATAAAGGGCCTCAGTCCCTTGTTGATATCTTCTTTCTCGTCGCTCCTAATCCCTTCCCATTCAACACAAGCAGTATTTTCTAGGTAAATCTCTCTCAAAAGCTGCAGGCAATTGTCACCTAAGCCTTCCCCTTCCAGAATATCCCACAAAATGTTGCGGTCTACGTTGTCATAGGCTCTTGTAATGTCTGAAAAGGCCACATATAACTGTCTGCTTTCTACTTTTGATTTTTCAATACACTGAGTAAGAACAAATAAGTTATCATCTTAACGCCTACCGATTCTGAAGCCATTCTGAAGTTCTCCCAAAATGCCATTATTCTCTGCCCATGCTTGAAGCTTTAACTTGATTGCCTGCATTGCTACCCTGTATATTACCGATGTAATGGTCAACGGTCTATACGAGTGAATTCTTTCTCCCCCTTACCTTTATTAATTAAATTCATTCTACTTTGTCACCAACTGTCTGTTATTCGTCTATCTTTTAAAGTTTTTTCCACTGTTTTCACCAGAGCTTCCTTACTTCTTGGTCATAGTTCATTAATCAGCCTAACGGCAACCTCGTCTAGCCCTGTGGCTGTGCGCTTAGGAATTTTCTCTTCGACTTTCTTCTAGTTGAAATTTGTCAGCACCAGCTCCTTTCCCATGTGGTTCTCTTTCATGCTCTTGTTTTCTTCGAATACAACCTCATCATTGCATTGGAAAGATTCGGCTGTTATTTTTCGTATGTAATATAAAGCCACTTCCCCTTCCAGTTTGTTTCCATCTTCCTCTAGGATATGTTGTTGTACTGTTGTTGACTTTCTGCCTAATAATCCTATGTAGTTCCAAAATATTCTAGGTGCGGCCTTCTTTTTCTCACGTATTTCTGACAACCAACGTTCACTTTCACCTTTTAATTTTGCTTGCACCAGTATTTGAAGCATAGACTTTTTCTCCCGGTATATTTCCCATTTACTGGTTACTTCATCTTGAGGAAACTGTGCGTTCTTTGCCTGCCTGTGCTCTCGAGATGCTTCCTGTTGTTCGGCGATCGCTTCTCTTACCTCCCTGTTCCACCAGCTTTTCGTTTCTTTCTTCCTTTCCAACGAACATGTTGTTTCTCTTACCGTATTTCTGTCGTTATTACACTTAGAGCTCACCATATTCCCACTCTTGGCCATTTGCCAAGTTCTTTCTCAACTCTAGTGACTATATTTGCTATTTGTTCAGCGTTCAAACTTGGACTGGTCATTTTTTCGCTCCTTGCTCTCTTTCCCAACTACATATCCCATTTCCAAAATGACGCATTTATGGTCACTGCCTATGCTGCTATACCCTTCCTCATTAATGACCATTTCTCTCAACTTATCATGAATTCCTTCTGTCATCAGACAGTAATCAATGGTTGATTGCCGGTTTCCCACTTCCCACATGATCTGCCCTTCACACTTAAGCCCTGTATTCACGATAACGAGGTTATGTTGCTAGCAACGGTCTAGCATTGACTTCCCCTTGCTATCGGTATAGCCATCTAAATCCTGTATGTGGGCATTCACGTCACCTAATAGGATAATTTCAGCATCATTCTCGAAATCCTTAATATCGCCACTTATGCATTCCACTAACTCTTTATTCCTCTCTGTGCAATTATTTCCAGTTCACAAATACGTAATGCTCAGCCAAGTTTTTGCCCACTCATTGTATATGATAACCAAAGATGCTCTTGACATTTTAAATTTACTCTTTTCCATTTGGCTCCCTGATGGATGAGCATTCCCACTCCCCCTCCCTTTCTTTCTGAGTTAGTTCTGTTGCAACCTTCCCAAACGTAATTCTCAATCACTGGCAGCTCTTTCGAGTCTCTAAGGTGCGTTTCTGTAACCACATACACCCCTGTTTGTTCTCTATTGAACTGCTTCTCAATCTCTGCCCACTTTTCCTTTCTTCTGCCACCCTGCATGTTTATGTAGCCTATTGCATGGTGAGCTCTCTTTCTTGCTTTCCTCCTTTCTCTGTTATTGACGGCGATGCCATTCTGAGGTTTCCCTAGGGGACCTTCTTCATTACTACCTACCCCGGCCTCCTGAGTGACCGTGGGCTCTAAAAAACCAACAGCGCGACCACCAAGTCGCCAGCCCACTTCTCGTGCCAGCCTGTAATTGAAGTGGATCCCGTCTCGTTTAAAACCACCACACCTTCTCACTTCCCTGCTGTTTACTTCGACAACCTCGAAGCCTTTCTCTCAGCTCATTTTTCGTATCGCCTCATTAGCAGCCACTACGGCTCTTCGTTCGTGACTGTCACGTACAGGCACCTCTGGCATCGTGCACACTATGACCTGCACCTGAGGGGATAGCTCACGCAAGTCGTCCACCCCTTTCGCCAAGCGCTGGGCTAGTCCTGTCCCTTTCCTATTTAGAATGTCGTTTAGCCCACCTGCTACTATGACAAGGGTGCACACGAACATTTTCCGTGAGCTTTTCTTTTGCTTGCTCCATGACAGAACCCAGTGTCTGCACAGGAAATGTTCCTACCGCCACTCTTTTATCGCCTATCACCCTCTCCAAAATTGCTTCTGAGCACCTAGCCAGGTTTGAGTCGCCGGCGATAATCACCATTTCACTCTCTCCCACCTATCCTTGCTTCCCTTTGTCCTTTTCCGCTTGTTTCGGACTCCACAAGGGGCATTCTCCCCTGTGCTCCTGCTTTTGCCGCGTGGCGGCCTCAAGGTAGGTGCCACTCTTTCCAGCTAACCCTTCACCACGTTGCACGCATTCCACGTACTTTGCTAGCACTCCCTCCTGTCATGTCGGGGGACTGCGTTACATTGTCACTATCATTCTCGTTCACAATGGCGGCCCCGTTCAGCTTTTCCTCAGCTGCTTCAAGTCTTTTTTTCAACGACCTTCCGTGCATCGTGCTCCCTCTTTAGCTCATTTTTGAGCTCTCCCACCTGTTTGACCAGCTCTTCCTGGAAAGCCTCCATTTTCTGCAGCATAGTATCGACATCACAGTGTGCGCCGGTTGACTCGATTTCCTCTCCATTCTCATCCGGCCCCTCATCTATATTGAGGGACCCCCCGCACCCTGCCCGCTTTTCCGGCTTTCTTGCCATGCATTGCACGGCTTCTTTCCTGATGCAAATACTATAGTACTATAATAATGCAGAGCACGTACCTTTCAGCAAAAACTGATGCGCACAGGGTCCAAATCCTCAAAATGTCGCAAAGCAACTCTCACCAATTCTTCAAAAGCAATCAATGGCGTGGAGACCTAAGGTATGACACGTTCTCGCAGGCGCTCAACCACGCGGCCACGCTGTGAACACACACAGTAAAACCACTAATAGCCATTAGTCTTGCCGCTTCCGAGCTACCATTTAAAGGCTACAAACAACGTCCCACTCGGCTGCACATGTTGAAGCACGTGGCGCGGAAGGACGCTCTAACCGTCATGCAAAACGAAATGTACACGAAACACACCCGCGCACACGAAATAAAATAGAGACAAAAAAGGATAAAACCACCCAATTACTATTTAAAGGCTAAGAAATCAGTAAATCAAAAACAGACGCAAGCTCAATGCATGCACAAAAACTTATGATTTCGTCGCCGCCATGGAGCCCCGAAAAGCACGTCCGTTCGCCGCAAAATCTGAAGCCGCATTTGTCGTCAATGCAGTAATTTTTTTCTCAATGTTCATCATTCCCAGTGTTGTGCGTACGTGATGGTGATAGCTTTTTTCGCATGTCGTAAGAAGACACATAGAAAGCTTCTATGACATTTTGTGGCGAACGTCCGTTCGCCACAAAATCTGAAGCCGCATTTGTCGTCAATGCAGTAATTTTTTTCTCAATATTCATCAATCCCAGTTTTTTGCGTACGTGATGGTGATAGCTTTTTTTGCATGTCGTAAGAAGACACATAGAAAACTTAAAAAAAAAACTGTCGCAGCAGTAGCTGTAAGAAAAGGATAAAAAATACATGACAAAATCTATGAGAGCTATAAAGGGGCCCGGAAATACGTCGCCGATCTGTTAGCGACGCTCCTCTGAACATGTGAGCCAAATGATAGGCAGCAGGGAATTACAATCTCATGCCAAAAGTTGTGAAAAATCGCTTGCGCTCGATTCCGCAATGTTTTCATGCAGCTTATCGCAAGCAGCTGGACCCGCGACATCTATAGGCCGAGTTCTTGCTCCGCACTAACTTTCTCAATAATACAATTATTGCTTTTTGAGTTCATTAAATGAAAACTATATTTGTCTGCGATCTCAAAAAGACAAAAAAAAATATTTCATCTTTGCACTACCGGTCTACATGACAGTCGCGCGGTTCCGCGACCGCTGCGCCTGGCGTCAGACAGGCTTCAGAGAGTAAAAAGTGTAGCGTAGGTACTGCGGCCGTCACGGGGTGGCGCCACGAGCAGGCTCGTATTCAACCATTGGGCGCTGCCAGCTGGGCATTTCACCCTTGCTCCCCCTTGTCGCCTTCCCTGTATAGCTTTCATCGCTCTTGTGCAAATGAGAGAGAAAGCCGCTGATCGGCCCTGACAACTACGTTGACTTCGCTTGTGCTTGAAGGGTGAAAAAGAAATTTCCAGCAGGATATTCATGAGGCGACCTAATAGTGCTGTCATACCATGACTAGTTAGAAAATTGTATCAGGGCCCCTTTAACCTGCCATGTCCACAATTTTCGAATGCACTAGTATGTCTCAGCGTCGGAGAAAGCACCACTGAGGTGCCAGAGACAATCAACGAAAGCCGAGAGGTCATAACATTTTCGAGGTGTGGCGAGGCGGTTGTGAAGGATGCAGTGGACGAGGAGTACTGCACCTCCAGCTCCACGTGATAGGGCATATGCTGTCCGAAACCCGTTAATTAGCTCCTTTTGGGACCACGAGATTTAGACGAATTATTTGAAATTTCGAATTGATAAACGGCGTCAAAATTAACGAATTCAGATGTACTTTATTCCTTGAAGTAGTCAGTCGCCGTCGGAAACTAATTCAATACTGTATTACAATGCATGACTATACGTATCGTCGTCGGTCAGTGGCCCACGGGCCTCAACAATGTTGCCAGCTCTGGCTGAAATTCTCAAAAGCGGCATCGCCACGGCACAGCTAAAGTTACCATGACCATTGCGGGATAGGTTGCTGCGGTTACCGCCGTCGCCTGGGGTAGCAGTAGCGCCGTCTCACAAATTTCTTGTGCTTCTTAGCTTTTAGTTACCGCTGTGCGCATGAGGGGGCGCCGATGGTAGTCAAATTAACCGAAACGGCATGCTATTGCATTCGAACTAAACGAGTTTTCTGTCCATAGCAATGGATGGTTACCCGCCACCGCTTTCCGTTGCGTTTGAATTAAGCGAAAAGCCGTATTAACCGAGCACTAATTAGCGGGAGTCGACAAACTCGCTTACAGGGTCATTTGTGCTACTTTCAATATGGGCGGGTAAGTGACCCTGTCCTCTGCAGAGTTACGCAATGGGGAACGGTACCTAAATATCCCCACTGCAGCAAATATACGCTTTCAAACGCATAATTCCTTTACCGCTTTCATGAAAGCAAAGCTTTCTCTGCCGTCCTCCCCGAGTATTTGCGCATCTTCTGGGTCGGTTCCTCGCTGACTAAAGTGGGCCGGTCCCGGAGACAGTGACATAGTAAACAGCCGATTCCGCGGAGACGATGTAATGCAATGAAGATGAAGTGGGCCGTTATCCGATACAAATAAATTATAGGGAATGTGGTGGGGGGTTGGGAACACGTGAGAGGAGCAGTGTGGCGAGAGGTGGAGGGTGAGGGGAGGTTGCGCGCTGAAGCCGCAACTC
Source organism: Dermacentor variabilis (assembly GCF_050947875.1). Classification (NCBI taxonomy): domain Eukaryota; kingdom Metazoa; phylum Arthropoda; class Arachnida; order Ixodida; family Ixodidae; genus Dermacentor; species Dermacentor variabilis. Next base: position 119,520,129 of record NC_134573.1, read on the forward strand.
ATCGGGATTTTAGCGGATTTCAACGAAGTTTAAGCCGTCATTAACACTCATTATAGGTGGTTTCTGCTGTAATGCTGTTGCAAACATTAACGAGATGAGTGAAAGCAAGAGCTAGCAGGCAGCTGCTCCTGGAAGGGGCGCTATGCCAACTTGCCTGCAAAAGAAAGGGGAAGAAAAGACATAATCAGGGGAAGGAGCGAGAAAAAAAACAATGGTGCTGCCGAGCAGCGCTCGGCGTATCCACAGAGAGGCGTAAGAGCAGGCATGCCTCTGACTAAAATATATATTCTCTCTCTTTCCCCGCGAAGCTTGCCTTTAGATCACACAGAGATGTGTCAATAAATTTAGAGAAAGTAAAAACAAAAATAATCAAAAGAAGGTACCTGAGGAGTCACTTCCAACGAACATATAGTGTTCTGATTGTGCGCAGCAGTCGTGCAGTCATTACTTTTATCATTTATTTGCGTTAAAGAGAGTTATAGACCTTAAAAAAAATGAAATGATCCAGCGCGTTCCAACCTAAAACACAAGGAGGACACAGTAATGTTTGGAGTCGGGCATGAAATAGATGGTAGCTGGCCCATGCCGTCGTCCAACTTATCCACGCTGAGGGCGTTGTTGAAGGGAGAGACTTGTTCTCATCGAGAACGAGGAATATGAACATGTTTGAAAGAGGAATGCACTTTGAGTAGCCGCCAACGGCTCGTTAAATACATTCTGTCCTCCCTAGATCCCTAGGTGAGGGTTGAACGGCCGTTCAACCTGTTACCAATTTGGAGCGTTCAAAGCCATCGTAGCCAAACCGCCCTTGAGGGGGGGGGGGTGTTACACACACATTCCGCACAGGTTTCACTGACCACGCCGAGGTGAGTGGGTTCTCGGAGACACGGTGCTTTTCCCCGAGCAGGCGCCTCTTCATCCCAGGGCAGTGTTGACTCTCCAGTCAATGACCGTAATGTCATTATTGTCCATGACTGTCCATGACTTCTAAGCTGCGTGAGACGGCAGCGAAAAATATCTTCCAGGAGCTCCCCGGATTTCCACCGCTTATAACAACCCGTGGCGGCCACGGTGAATCCGCGAACAATACTTGGCCCGCCGACCGCGTTTAGTCATAGCGGCGGCGCTCGCTTGGGGGCGAGGCGTATTGTTGTTTTCCCAGAACGAGTCATCGCAGCGGGCCGGGCGCGTTCCACGGTCTGGTTCTCCGAAAATCGCCACTCCCACCGCTGCGGCTGGCTGGGAATATCTTGTGGGTCGGTACCCTTGCAGGCCGTTCGTAAGAACACAAATAACTTAGTGCTGATAGAAGTGCATTTGCATTTTACAATAGGAGTTAGGTGGAGAAGCAAGTCCCAAAACTCTAGTGGGTTAAGGGCAACTTCGGCGTATTTTTAATCATATTACTTTTAATCAAGGCTGTACCATGTATTGAACTGTTATTTTGCTGTCGACAGGCTGTCCGGTTGCGCACGCACTCAGGGCTACCGATCCGGCTATCAGGGAACACGCATCGACGCGTGTTGGCTGCCTGGTTCACCGATTCTTGCATCAAGATACCAAAGGACCAACATCGGCTTCGTTCCCTGTCGCCCTACGTCGCTCCCATCGCCTTGGTCACCTGATCTCGGCAGCCCAATCAAGTCTGACTACCGTCTACAAAAGGACTGCTCTCGCTGACTCCCATCGCAGTCGGCGGCAAGGCTGTACCATGTATTGAACTGTTATTTTGCTGTCGACAGGTGAGTTCAAACGACCACCTACCCACGTTCGTTTTTCTATTTTGCTCTCTGCCGCCGACTGCACCACAATGCCTGATTGTACCGCTTGTGCTGAGCCATTGCCGCGAGACGATAAGTTTCTGACGTGCTCTGTTTGTAATGAAGCTTTCCACCTGGGTAAAAACTGCTCGACGGTCACTGAATCAACCTTTTCGAAAATGTCGGCAGCAAAACGGGGATCTTGGGTATGCCTTGCATGCAAGACGCAAGCCGTCAAGCAACCTGCAATGGGCAATAAATCGGATGGAGTACTAGAACAGCAACTTTTGACTGTAAACGATAAACTGGACCGGCTGACGACTACAGTCGAAATGTTGGCTAGTCGAGTGGAAGAACTACTGACCTTCAAAGCTATCGGAGAAAAAACTGCAGAAACTGTTCTGCTGATACAGGGGTCGCTCGATTCCCTTGCTGTTAAATATGAATCGGTGTCATCCACTGTAACTGCGAACCAGATAGCAGTCGGCGAGCTTGGCACGCCAGTAGATACACTCTCCTCTAAGATTGTTGCCCAGGCTGAGCTGCTTGAGAAGGTTGGCTCTGAACTTAGCGAATTAGAGCAATACAGCCGGCGCTGCAATTTTGAGATTCATGGCCTGCAATATAACCCCAACGAGGATTTGCCGTCCTTCTTGTCAGGACTGGCGGCGAAGCTAAACATTTCTGATTTCAAACTGACCGATGTTTCTGCCGTTCACCGACTTCCCGCACGCAGCAATGCCATTCCTGTAGTCCTTGTGCAAATGCACACTGTTTCAGCCAAACAGCAATGGCTCTCTGCACGAGGAATTCTGCGTGAACTTGCTCAAGATAGTACCTTTCCGCGGCTTTACTTCAACGATAATCTTTCGCGTGCCCAACGGGAGCTGTATCGGCTGGCAAGGCAGAAGGGCAAAGAAACAAAATTTAAATTCGTTTGGACCAAAAACGGCAGGATACTGGCTAAGAGGGATGAAGATGCACCTATTCTGTATATCAATAAGGCATCTGATCTCAAGAGTATTGCATGAACATGAACAAAGTTGCCTTCAAGACATGTACTAATCTAAACGAGGTTCTTAGTTTCTTTCCAAATCCTAATTGTTGCGCCTTCCGTGCTGTTCACGTCAACATTCGCAGTATTAGAAAACATTGGGACCATTTTCAGGCCTTAATTACTCCTTTGAACTCCTATTTCGATGTGATCGTGCTTACCGAGATTAACATTCCGTCCGACTGCATCAATCAGTATCAGATTATTGGATACCAAGTTTTTTCATACACTCGGCCAATTAAAAGGGGAGGAGGCGTGGCAGTTTTCATCCGGGACACATGGGCGACAACTGAGCTGACTTTCTCGTTTTCCCAAGCTGAAATTGTGGCAGTGCGTCTTTGCGCACCTTCCTTACCACTAATTCTGCTTGCGGTTTATCGCCCACCGTGTTGCAACGGTCGTATATTCCTGGATGAACTTGATGTTGCCCTGGCCTCGATGTCGTCAATGGACCATGTTTGCCTAATTGGGGATGTCAACATAGATACGCTACGCCCTTCAGCAACGACAGTTGGCAATTATTTGGACGTCATTTCCAAATGGGGCTTGCAAAACACGATCTGTGAACCTACACGCGAAGAATTCCTTGCTGGTCATCTTGTCACATCTTGCATAGATCATATAAATATACGTGCACATAACTTAAGTGTCAAATCTGCCGTTATTACAACGAAACTCGCTGATCATTACATGGTCTGCTGCTCTCTAACAGATGACACTACCAACTTGGTCGCTCCAGACGAAATCAAACAAATCTCAATTGTTGACCCCTTGGCTTTCGAAAAATTTGTAATAAATCACGACTGGCATAACTTTTTGATGACTGTTCCTCCAGGCGACGCCTATCACAACTTTGTAACACTGTTCACCGATTTCCGGCTTGCAGCTACACGGGTCTGCAAAATAAAACAACGTAAATTGGACCAAAAATGGATGTCGACAGAAATACTCGCGGCAATACAGGCAAAAGACTTGTTATGGGTTCAAACAAAGAGAAGTCCTAATTGTACTGTTTTGCGACTTCGGTTGAAAGAGCTTCGAAATAAGGTCAATGCTATGATACGTCTTGCAAAACGTAATAACTTACGAGCGAAATTCACGGACGCTCGTTGTGACCGCAGGAAAACATGGTCCCTAATTAACAATCTTAGAGGTGGTGATATAAACGCTAATCGTCATGTTGATCTGATGTCTCGTTTTTCTTCAAATGGTACTGCCACCGCTAATGATTTTAACTCATTTTTTTCAAAGGTGTCTGGTGTAGCGAGACCTCATCCAGATATTTGCACATTGCAGACTAGTATTTCAGAATCCGCCCTTCTTCCCATGTTTTCGGAACATGACCTCAAATCAATCCTTTTCAGTCTAAAACCAAATAAGTCTCCAGGAATTGATGGCATTTCAATATTAGAGCTGCGCAGAACTTTCGAAGCAATAAAAGATGTGCTACTACTCATTTTAAACAATATTATTACCACTGGTATCATTCCCGATAATCTGAAAAATGCGCTGGTCATTCCTCTTTTTAAAACTGGCGCACGTAACAATATCGAAAACTACCGGCCTATTTCAATCCTTTCATGCATTGGGCAGATATTGGAAAAACATCTGCTCACGACAATGAGCAGCTTTTTAAGCAATCATGGCGTGTTATCTCCTAGCCAGTATGGTTTTGTGAAGAATCGGGGTACGCAGTTGCTGCTTGAAGATTTTTCCGATACACTAAACTCTGCGTTTGAACACAATCAGATTGCTTGTGCATTGTTTCTGGACGTCCGCAAAGCGTTTGACAGCGTCTGCCATAGTATACTGCTAACCAAACTTTCTTTGCTAGGCTTTCGGGGTGCGTTTTTGCGGCTTCTGAAAAACTTCTTATCTCATAGGCACCAACTTGTGTCTATTGAAAATTTCGTAGCAACCTGACCAAAATTAAAGCTGGCGTCCCCCAAGGTTCAATTTTAAGTCCGTTATTATTTAATTTATATTTTAACGATTTGTCTAATGTTGTGAACGTCAAATTATATCAGTATGCTGATGACACTGTCCTTGTTTCACACGCTCGAAGTTACACTGACGCCATCTCTTCTTTACAAATGGCAACAACAAAAGTGATGGACTGGTTTCAGAATAATGTAGTCCATATCAATGCGTCCAAAACTCAACTAATCTGTTTCCACAACCCTGTCAAGAAAGTTACCCTATCGTCCCCATTATATTTGCACACATCACATTGCAATCACTGTTCGTGTGCCCCAGTGCAATACGCTTGTTCAATTAAATACCTTGGCGTGTTTTTTGACAGTGATTTATCCTGGAACTCTCATTTCGCATATATTTGTCAAAAACTTCGCGCAGTGTCTTGTGTTTTGTATAATATAAAATTTTACATGCCATTGTCTGTCCGAAAGCTTGTAGCACATGCCTTATGCTACAGTGTGATCCGGTACGGGATATCTACATATGGTCATGGCGCTCAACATTTGGTAAACCGGGTCAACTCCGTCCTTCGTGGCATTCTGAAGCATGTTGCTTATGATGTCTCCCCCAAATCTGATGTGTTCAAAACTTTGTCCTTACCTGATTTCAATTCTTTGCTGCTAGAAACTGTTGTCTTAAAGCATTTTTGGATAAGTCAGTATAAAATTCCTTATGTGCCTGTTCGTTCCCTGAGACCAAAGAATCCTTACGTTACACCCCGCTGTAAGACGAGATATGGTCGAAGACTCCGTAACTATTATGTCCCAGCAATGTTTAATTTACTCCCTCAAAGCATACAAGATGTGAAAACGAAATATGGTCTTAGAAAGGCTCTTAGACACTTTAATGCGTGATGGGAAGCCTGTCATTTGTGTTTTTTTTCTCACTGTTGTCTAATGTGTTTCTGATGGCTCTGTCGCTGTCTGCCAGGCACTGCCGTTCAAGCCCACTGTGGCTTTGGCAGGCCCGATTTCTTCCACTGTAATGATTCTCAAGTCATCAATAAAGTATTATTATTATGTTATCATTTTCAAAGACGGGCTTGGACAAGCGGCTGTGACAGTGATGTCACATACCATGCAAGAGTGACGGACTGTAACTGACGATGTGTGTGCTGTGCTATGTGCTCTCTCTCTCCCCATCTTTCATCCTCCCATCCCGCTCCCATGTGCAGGGTAGCAAACCGGTTGAGCTATACTGGTTAACCTCCCTGTCTTTCCTGCCCCACTTTTTCCTTCCTTCCTTCCTTTTCATATGGTATTGACGGCCCTGTCACCTGTAGGGTGGTTCAGTTTGCTTAGAACTTCATCAATAATTTTAAATAACCTATAGACGAGATACCGAAACCAAAACGGGTTGCTGCTTTGTGTGACGTCACGAGGAGTAAATTACGTCTGGTCCTACACTACCATAATGTAAACACACAGAACGCGTATTAAACACGCAGTAGACGTGGCGCTAACACCAAAGAAGCGAAGCTGATGATGTCTGCTGACGGCACAGGGAGCTTTTACAAAGCTTCCGAACTAGACAGCACCCGCCGTGGTTGCTCAGTAGCTATGGTGTTGGGCTGCTGAGCACGAGGTCGCGGGATCGAATCCCGGCCACGGCGGCCGTATTTCGATGGCGGCGAAATGCGAAAACGCCCGTGTGCTTAGATTTAGGTGCACGTTAAAGAACCCCAGGTGGTCAAAATTTCCGGAGTCCTCCACTACGGCGTGCTTCATAATCAGAAAGTGGTTTTGGCACGTAAAACCCCAAATATTAACTAGACAGCGGCGATTTAAAGGGAAGCTGAAGAGTCTGTCGAATTCAATAAGAAGCTCATCTACGGATGCGGGAACCTTATAAACCATGTAGGTAAAATTTGGTTTTTTTTTCAATTAGGAGCGACGTAATCGTCGGTTAAAATTGCGCTGTAGCTCCGCCCCCCGTCGAATGCCGCGCGCTGCTGCTGACGCTGACGATGCGAGCGGAGACCGGAAACCGCGGTGTTGTGACGTCAACTCTAGTGTTTTGCACTTCGCAGCCTGCGCGACCGTGCCTGACCGTGCTTGTTTCTGCGCGCGTACCATCGTAATCTGCTTCGATCGACCCTGCATTCCTTTGTTGGTGCGTCTGCGTGTATGTAGAGTGGTAGTATACGGCCAGCCCTGCAATTCGGCCTGCGCAGTTGCTGCATATGGCCACAGAATGAGAGAGGACTACTTGCCACTAGCATGCTTTCTAAACGCAGCGCGAAAAGATCGGAGCAACGAAAACAAAGACGGCACGAGTGCGGACTGACTGATGATAACTGGTGTTGGAAGGCCTTATGAATACACGAAGTCGCCCAAACCTGGATTTTGATTTACTGCGAGCTCCTTCGTGTTAGCACGCTGAACGGAAGGTGCATGTTTATCTGCCGTCCTTGACGCAGGTTTCGTCGCAAAGCGCTGCGAATTTTCTATTTGCACGTGTGTTGTAAAAAAGCCTGCATGCAGCTACCATAACGCAGTGCAAATGTAGAGTTTGCATGTGCTGGAAAGCCGGCGCGCGCCAGGACGCTACGCTCGCCCCTTCTCTCGCGCACAGCGAGAAACCGACCGTCTCACGTAGCCGACGGAATTCGCCGCCTTTACGACTTCGGTTACGAGTAGTGTGCGGATGGCGCACAGATGAAGGTCACTACACGTACTGCATGAACCGGGAAGCTTTTCACGCGTTTAAACCGTCTTTGTAGATTGCCGACAGCTTTGGACAGCGCACAAATGCCGACGATCGCATCCCCGCTTACGTTCCACGAGGAGGCATGCAGGAACACAACACTGCAGTTGTTTGACCGGAAACGAGCTCACTAGGTCGGCGAAAGATCGGCGAGATCACTAGTTGGCTTTGCAAAAAACATACTCACCAAAGAGCATTTCCAACACGAGGAGATCCCAAGACTTCACTTTCGTTCGCGTCGAAAGCACTGCTCGCACCAGCATCGTTTGCTTCTTCGAGACGCCGGCTCTTCGCAATCGGCTCGTACATGTAGGGAGTAACGCCGAACTCCTCAGAAAAACGCAGTCTCTCTAAATTTTCCATTACCTCTTAATTTTCTATTACAGCACCGAACTACCTGGCACCGCGCTTCATGTGTAGCGGCAGCGGCCGGTCGCTAGAGTAGACGTCACGAGGCGCCCGACCAATCACAGGCGGAAACGAGACGCGCGAGCTGGGCGTGTCCGCTGCTGCACTTTTCATTGAAATAACATATATTTGCGCTTCCTTTCGCTCAATTTCGATACGATATTCAAATTCGGAGGGTTGAAAACCATTATGTACTCATGTTCACTCATTTTTTCTGGAAAACCTTTCAGCTTCCCTTTAATGTCACAGAAGCTGAATCTCCTGAACAAGCTTACAACTTATTTTCTAGTCTGATAACAAATTGTATAAAACACCGCTCTTAGAAGCAAGTTAACGCTCTCCTGGGCCGACAAGGTTCGAGGGGGACGTGAGGGTACAAGAGGTGACGACCCGCCTCGCGATTCGCACCACGCACACGAGCTCGAGGAGTTGCGACGAGTTAACGAGCAGTTGAGGAAAGAAAACGCGCAGGTTAGACAAGAAATGTGCAGGCTAGCTGCGGAGATGGCGGAGATTAGGAAACTCGCGCTTTCACCCTCCTCGCCGCAACCCCCTTTGGCCCCGGTCGCCATGGATACATCCGAGACATCCCACGCGGCGCGCGCGCCCAAGCGTCGAGCGGTAGAGAACAGAGAGGAAGCCGAGACTACAAAATTGCTCTCAGAAATCAAGAATGCTTTCGCCAGCATGCAGGCTAGCTTAGCAAAGGTCCAGGAAGCTATATCGCACCCAAAAATGGGCTTAGGTGCACTCAGTGAACGGATAAGCAAATTAGAGGAGGTCGATGCCAGGAGAGAACCCAGCCCCGCTCCTTCGCAAGTCGCAGCACGACGTCATGTACTAGCACCACCGACGGAGGGCGCGATTCTCAGGGCCGTTCAAGCCTCCTCTCAGCCTAGCCATGGATAGTGCGGACGAGAACTTTAGTATTTGGCAATGGAACTGCGGAGGGTTTCCCAACAAGAAGCCGCTTCTGCAGCAATATTTAAGAACTCTCGCGGTTAAGCCCCAAATCATCGCTATTCAGGAAGTTCCAACTAGTACTCCTATCAAACTCGCAGGTTATCTGGTAGTATCCTCACATTCAGGAGGTAGGGGAGTTGCTACCCTTGTCAGCAAAAGGTACAATTGCCTCTCTCGCGACCTCGGCCCAGTTGGTGATGGCATCGAGTACGTCATGACTGAAATCCTCATGAACCCACCCAGAAAGGGCCTCAGAAGAAACAGCCTTTATATCCTCAACGTATACTGCAGCCCCAGCTACCGCAGGGCGAGGGCGAACTCTCTCCTCAAGAGGGCCGTCAGCCTGGCCGGTGGGCACCCCCTTGTCATCGTCGGGGATTTCAACGCTCCACATAGGGTGTGGGGGTACACCCATGACACGCCCAAGGGACGCGAACTGTGGCAGACTGCGATGGAACTTGACTTGACCCTTATCACCGATAAGGACTTCCCCACTAGGAGAGGCAACTCCGCATGCCGGGACACTACCCCAGACCTCTCTTTTGTCAAGAACGTAGGGGAGGTCAAGTGAGTCAACACGGCTCTCGACCTCGGAAGTGACCACTACGTCATCGAAGTCTCCCTCCCGATAGCCCGCTATAAGACGAGGAAATTCAAGCTGATCGACTGGGACGTTTTCCGCAAGATCAGAGCCGAGCGCGCGCCGATGGCGGAGACAGATTTTGAAGGTTGGTGCAAAGGGATCAGGGATGACGCCGCGGCGGCAACCAAGGAGGTCGTCACTGAGCTCGACGTTGACAAGATGGATAGCAGATTGGCGCACCTGCTGGAAGCCAAGCAAGCCCTCCTCACGAGATGGAAGGGGCAGAAGCATAACAGGCGGCTCCGCAAGAAGGTTTCGGAAGTTAACAGGCAGATCGAACATCACTGCAAGAACCTGTGTAAGCAACAATGGGATGAGTTCTGCGAATCCGTCGAGGGTCAGCTCAGATCAGGCAAGAGCTGGGGTCTGCTCAAACACCTTCTCGATGAGGGCAGCACCAGATCCAGCCAGAGACGATCCCTCGCGCGAGCTATCCACCTCGCTACGGACTCTACCCCGGACGTGTCGATTGTCGACAGGCTCATAGACAAGTACCTGCCGGTCGCGGATAGCTCTGCCCCTACCCAGTTCCCGGACTACGCGGGGTGTGCGGTGCCGGAGTTGGACCAGGACTTTACCGCGGCCGAGATCCGAGATGTCCTCTTCTCACTCAACGTCAAATCTGCCCCTGGTCCAGATGGCGTCACTAACAGGATGCTGAGGAATCTCGATGATGAGTCGATCGACTTCCTCACTGAAAGAATTAATGAAGTCTGGCGCAGTGGACAGGTCCCCACACAGTGGAAGGCGGCCTGCACGGTACTCATCCCCAAACCCGGTAAAGCACCAGGAATAGAGAATCTAAGACCAATTTCCCTGACGTCCTGCGTTGGTAAGGTTGCAGAGCATGCCCTGCTCAACCGGCTCAAGGTGCACATCGGGGTCGATTGAGGGTTCTCCCTCTAACCCTAACGAGGGCGCACACGAGGCCGCGCGAGGACTCACTGACCGCGCCGCCTCAGCAGTCCCTCAGCCCCGCGGGGAACCCTTGCTTACGTTTAATGAGATCACTACGCACTACTATCTGTCAAGACGGGTCTTCCCCCTCCCGCACCCCGCCTTATGTAGGGCGCGGGCGGTTACCCTTCGACTTTTATAAGCCCGTGCGTACCCTAACCTCGCGGTTTTTCATGCCATATACCCCGAAAGATATCCCAGTGCGGACTGCCCTGCCTGTGGACTAAGGGCAACATTGGACCATGTGTTGTGGGAGTGTGAAGCCATCGGCTCCTCCTTCAGCGAGGATAGGTGGGCTGCGCTCTTGGGCAGCCCCGAACTCAACGACCAAACCCTGGCCGTCCAGAGTGCCCGCGATCGGGCCGTCAAGCTCGGCTTGGCGGTCCCTACGTGGGACTAGCCGGGTGGCGCGGGATCTCCCCTGCGTCTTCTCTGGACCAAAATAAAGTTACTTCATTCATTCAATGACTCTTTGGTTTAGTGAGCAAAGAAATCAGTCGATCACAAATGGGTTGTTGCGGTCAATTTCTAAAGAAAGACATAATGCACAAAAAAGTAAAATCTCAACCATTCAACAGAGTGCTACTAATTCGAATACACTTGGGGCACTTTTGAAACGTGCAAAGCGGGACTAGCTTCAAAAGCGCATATTACTCAATGGAGGTAACACTAAACGAAACTGGGAGCTTAATAAAGAGTTTTTGAGCAAAAACATTTCCCACGCGTGATTAACTAAATTGCCAATTGCATGGAACACTGAACTAAATGATATTGCTAACGATTTTAATGATCATTTTACTTACAGCGAAAGCACTCAATGCCCTTTGTGGTGAAAAACGACGACGATGGCAACTACACATGCGGCACGATGCGGGAAATAAGAGAGCACGAGGCTTGGTGGCAGAAAGAAAAAGAAAGAGGAAAACACGAGCGAACGGGCTGCTTGTTATTATTAATGATTTTTATGCACCTAATTTAACCACCCGGTTCATCGCCAATTCCCCACTGTGGGTGTGTGCTACGGCCACTCAGGACAACAACAACAGCTGTGGACTGGAGGGCCGATCAACCGAGGGCCGAGCGAGGTTCGTGCAAGGAGTCCCGAGAGGGCTACCCGGTTGTACCGCTGTGCAGCTTCGGACGGCTTGCGAGCCACCGAACTGAGGTCCTGCCTGTGTCTCGCGCGTGGCCGGGTCATGAGATCTTACAATTTCTGTGCACTCGGGAGTCTGGTGCTCCCGCAGTCCCGGCGTCAGAGTCATGAGCCACCAACCAAGCTGCTGTCGCCGCGTCCCTGCCACTGCCTACCCAAGCCGCCTCCGATGCATCCGGCGTGTCATCGAAAGTTCCCACCACACGTGAGCGACCACTACTCGGGGGGGGGGAGGAGCATGTGCCGTGACGCCCGGACTTTCGTTATTGGGTGAGTAAGTGAACGCTGTAGTATGCCGCGTCGTAAGACTTTATACGCCAGAAGAAAATCTGTGCCAGAGGATCTTACTTGTTTATGTGTAAGAGAATAGTGGGAATAATATGTCCGCCTATGTAACCCGTCCCTTTGCCGCCTTCGAGTCGTTTCTCACCGCACCACACGTCAACAAACGTGACGGTCCACGTGATTACATTGTCTGGTGTATGCCACAGGGCTAAACTCTCGTAACAGCTTTGAGAGTATCACTCTGCTCTCGCGTGCGGTGGTTGAGGTTGGATTGCGAAAAATAATAGGTCTCGGTAAAGAGTTGGGACTGACAAGCAGGGCACTCCAGCAGAAGATGGACGAGGAGCATAGCAGAGGAAGAGAACACCATTCACAAGAGCCTGAGGCTGCCAAAGAGGACCATGCACGAGAATTAGAGCGGCAAGCTGGAGAACACCAGTTGCTGGAACAACGGCTGCGCGTGCATGAATGGCAACAGACAAGTCAAGCAGTCACAGCCGACTCAAATGATCGGGAAGTTAATAATCAAGGTTTCTGAAGCCCGCGCAAATTAATTCCAGCGTTCAATGAAACTCTGGATGAGCACGACGCATACATTCAAACGTGTGAGCGAGTGGCCAGAGACCAAGGGTGGCCTAGAGACAAGTGGACCCTGTCTCTTACTTTGTGACTGACGGGGGAGGCTCTGTCGTCAGGCGCATGTCCATTGAAGACGCGACTGATTTTGCTAAGCTTAAGGCAACATTGCTCGAGAGGTTTCGATTTACGGAAGAGGGCTAACGAACCAAGTTTCGATAGGCTAAGCCAGACCAATGCCTCCTTTAGGCATTGGCCAGACAATGGCGAAACAGGTCGCCACTTTTCAGGCAGGTTGCTTGGGTATTTTGATCACAGGCAAGAGTTGGCCAAAACTAAAAAGACGTATCACGTCTTGAGGAACAAGGTTGTCTTGGAACAATTCTTGCGATGTGACCAGAACCTTGCCATCTTTCTGAAGGAGCCAGGTTGCAAAGGTCTGGACAGGCTGACAGAAACAGCGGATCACTATCTCGAAGCGCAAGGCCTGACAAATCTGGCTAGACGTCGAGAAGAAAATCTGTATGTGAAAAGTGAGACGTAAGCTTATGGGCCATCAAAGGGTCAAGAGAAGCCCCATTACTTCATATGCAACAAGCGAGTACACAAGCCGTCAGCCTGCTGGTCTAGGACTAGCGGATCTAACGCTGCGACCGGTTGGATAGGGAAGAAGCATGGGAATGGATCGGAAGGCTTTACCAAAAACCCCAAGGACCGCAACGAGGCTTTGTGTTCTCTTTCTGAACCCGGTCAACCAACCGAAGAAGGTAGGCGACAAGAGCAGCGCACACATGATGCAAACACTGAAAGCAGCAGTTCTGAAAAGGTTGGGTCAAGTGCGGAAAGCACCATTGGACCAAAACTACGAACAGAAGGAATGCCGACACCAAAAGGACGTCTAGAAGGACAACCTGTAACTGTGTTTAGAGATACCGGTAGCGACACTGTCGTAGTAAAGCGGGCTCTTGTGCCAGCCAACAAGTTTACTGGGGAGACGCGCATTCTCTATTTATTAGATAGTTGCGCAGAATACCTTCCTGAAGGTGAAGTCCAACTTGACGGTCCATTCTTTAGAAGCACTGTACGTGCCATATGCACGGGGCGCCCATTGTATGATGTTGTTCTGGGTTCTGGTGCTCTGGTTCTGGTGTTCTGGTTAACGGTGCTTGCCCCTCTCTCGAGTTACCTGGACACATAGATGCGATGATGGAACCTACCGCGATATATTGCAGAGAAAGTACTGAGGGTGGGCCGCATCACCAGGAGAAAATCTACCAGTTCTAGATACTACTATAGTTGCTGCGTCACATTCTCTCACAAAAAGGCTGCCAGTAACCCTTGTGAACCCGCTAGACATCACTCCCGATGCATTAGCAAAGTTGCAGAAGGATGATCGAAATCTCAGTGGTTGCTTCGCGGATGTGGGCAAGACCACATTCATTTGGGCTAGATGGTGCATACTTGAATCAGGAAGGAACAGCGCCAACTAAGACGATCAAGAGAGGGAGAACGCCACTGGGCAAGACCAAAACCACGCGATCTGCCACTGCCACATTTATACTACTGAATGATATCTTCTTCCGGCGTTATAAATCTGCGACAAAAAGGGAAATCGAGCAGCTTGTTGTTCGAAGAGATATTCGGTGTTCCGTCCTGAAGATAGCGCATGAAGGGATCCTCTCTGGTCATAGAGGGACAAAGAGAACGGCCGACAGGGTCTCTGAAGAATTCTACCGGCATGGCGTCCAAGCAGATGTTACCCGGTTCATGAAATCATGAGACATTTGTCAGAGGACTGTCCAAAACACCAAGTAGGACGTGTACCTCTTGGAAACATGCCAATAATCAATACGCCTTTCCAGCGAGTCGCTATTAATGCTACCAGACCACATCCTCTAATTTCCCCATTTGTCGCGCTGCCTCTATTCTTTTTACTTGCACACAGCTTCTAGTGCAGAAGTTGATTCTGTCATATCATCACTTACAGCAGCAGGGGCGGGTTTATATTCCCTTCACCTTTCAAGAATAAAATTATTTAACGATAGAGTTTCACCTGTTCTTGCTAACATCATCAATAAAATGTTTAAGACTAGTACGTTTCCAACGTCCCTAAAAACGGGAGGATAACTTCCGCTTTCAAGAAAGGCGACCGCGAATGTATAAATAACTACTGCCCAATCTGCATTCTTTCATTTTTTAGCAAAGTAATTGAAAAGCTTCTGTACCAATGCCTAATGTCATACTTATAAATGTTCGACTTACTCTCGCCCCTTAAGTTTGGCTTCCGTCCAGGGTTGTCAACTGAACTGGCACTCATTGATTTCACGGACCAAATTAAACTTCTATTGATGGTGGAATCCTATTTGGACCAGTTTTTGTTGACCTTACTAAGCTTTTGACACTGTTAATCACACCATTATCTTTCATAAGCTCAAGACTTACGGAGTTACTGGTCCAGCTTTGAATCTTATAAAAAATTACCTAAATACAGGTTGCATGTTCTCGTTGTCGATAATAGCGTTTCCAGTGCCAAGATTACTAACTAAGGGGTACCTCAGAGATCTATTCTAGGCCCTCTGCTTTTTCTATTATTTGTCAATGACTTGCGACTAGCACTTCGCCACACTTACTGCTTACTATATGCTGATGATACAACTATATACTCATCTCACAAAAATATCACGGTATTGCAAGAAAAGCTCAATGCTGATTTAAATAATTTCAGTGTTTGGTGCAAGAATAACTATCTGCGTATTAACCCATCAAAAACTACATTTGTAATATTTCATGCACAATTAATAAAAGTGGCTCCCGTGGCGCTCACGATAGGACAAGAATACCGACTACTAACAGCACCAAGTATTTAGGCGTTATACTTTAGACGAGCATTTAAGATATAATCTGCACGCTCCTTCACGAATACAGAAAGATTCTTTGGACATTCATGTAATCAGTAAACACCGTAACTATTTTCAGAGACACATTATTCCTTCACTATATTACTCCTACATTTATAGCCATCGCTGTTATGTATATCGTTTTTGGGTAACACTTATTACTGTCAAATAGACGCCGTTCAGCGCCTTTAAAAACAAGCACTCTAGCTAATATCTTTTGATAATGTTTTACGCACCCTAAATCCTTGTACGGAACCTGAATATTCCGTCACCAACAGTATTGTTGAAACAAACGCTATCATTAATCTTAACGTTATGCTTAACAGCAAGCTTAACGTTATGACAACTTAACCTCGGCTTTTCCAAATTATTTCCTCAAAAATACTAGCATTACCAGGTTTTCTGCAAGCGATAATTTACTACTTCCTCATGTTTGAGCAAACTACGGAAAATTATATGCTGCGTTCCCTGGGACATCGTTTTGCCATTCAATACCATACGAAATAAATCATCATTCTATACCTCCACAAGAAGTATCTATTAGGAATGTTATACAAAGAATTGCACTAAGTATTTACTCTGACATTCATGTTTTCTTTATATTACCTGTTTCTTCCGTATAAATGTGTAAATCGTGTAAAATGTATGTGTTTCTGTTGTTCCTGGAATCATCAATCTAGCTTTCACTTTTTGCAGCACCGCTTTATTCAATGAGTTTGTTCTTCAGTTTTTGAATTTGTTATTTTAAATAATTTCATGCTCTGCACTATTCTTCAGTTGCATATGTTCTCCAGCTTAAATTAATTGTTCTATATGTATAGTATTAGGTGGTCCCCATGACAGTTTCACGACTAAGGAACCACCGATTATAATAACATCTCTAATGCTGTTATCATGCACGCAAGAAAATGCGAATGAACTTGAACTTGAATGCCCACGCAGGAGAACTGCCCATAGCATTTTCTTCTATCATATTAATGCGCAATCTGTGAACAGCATTTGAACTTAGACTTCTTTAACAAATGACCCATTTTCTTGTTCAAGTAAGAGAAGGTTCCACAAGAATACAAGAACGTGAAGCCATCAACAGCGGCATGAATATAAACAGCGCTCAACTTTTCACAATTCTGCACCTGGTTATCGTATTACCTGTCCCACTTTTTTTTTCACAAGCTGTTCTTCACTGTTCTATGGTCATACACAGTACAATTTCGATGTTCTTATTTTGTAAGATTTGGTCAGTATATTTTTTCTTCATCGGATTTGAACAAAATGTGTATTTATAAGGAGCCTTTGTTTATAATTTCCACTGAGCTTAACCAGATGCATCATGATCCGAAATTCATTTTCCTTAATTCTTCGTTGCTTTTTCGAAACGTGCAAACAGTTAACCTTAATTCCTATTTTAAATTCCGGGAAGACTATGTCTACTGGATTATTGATTGCTTCCATGTGTACATCGTTTTCTGTTTTGGTAACCCTTACTCTTTGCAAGATCTGGCAGCAGTGACCCTACCCGCTCCATCACGATCACGACTGCTAAGCACCCCCTTCCTGCCTTTAGCGCTTCGGCTTCTCTTGAACTATTATATCTACCAGCTTCAGCCCAATGAGGGTGGGGGCCAGTAAGCTAAGCGCAAAAAAAGGCTGCCAAGGGCTGCTACCCTGTTGACAAGCACTTTTGTTGAAATGTTACAAAATCCTTTGTTCCAAAAATGTTGGCCTATGCACATGTTTTCTAACACATAAGTTACTGCTTTGTTGTGTTCGGTTATTATCCTTTTTTGCTGCTTTCTTTTAGAATGGAAATTCACGAGTACTATTTGTTTCTTCTAACAGCAGCAAGTTTATCCTTGCAAGGCGTTTGGGGTCAAGAACAACTTTCACCAGGAAAGAGTGCAAGACGAGTGATTAAAAAAAATAAAGTTTCTTCTGTGATCTAAACAACTTGAGAACTCAAATATTGCACCTGTTTGTATATATGCTATGCATTGTATTCATATCACAAAGTGCAAGATGTTTTATCTTTTCAGCAATGTCAGTGTGCTGGCAAGACCATTTTCTCAGTGGTGACCTACTGCTTCGGCTATGAGCTGCATTCATGACATTTGCATTAACGATTGTGTACTATCGAGGACAAAAGTACCCTGGAAGTGCGATCATCGACCAAATTTCATCTCTGCATTCAAGACCGCAGGAAACAGTGGGTCACGTTCGCACATTCCAAACGTAGATGATAGCGCGGCTGATCCCAGCAGATAGCACACCAACAAAATTCCGTCGACGCTCGCGCGTCCTGGGCAATTTTGTCCCCGATAGCACATTCTTCAAACAATGAATATGCGCTGTAAGACGAAATACAAGAAGCAGCTGTACTTTAATGGTTATTGTACACATTTAGCATACAGCGTCTTCTTTTTTCTAGATACGGAATCACTCGTATTTTGTATTACGGTCTCTTTAGGGCTGTCCGTTCTATCGAAATGATCATTCTTCATTTACAGAAAAGCGTTCGGTCACACATTACCAGCAGATTTGCCGTAAAACTAGAAAAAAATATTTTTCCAGTGTGTATGTAGGTGACAATGCATTCTCCGCGGGGAACAGAGCATGTTTGAGGTATGGCTTCAGACAGTCCGCATGCCATTAAATGTAGGTGAAACACAATCTTACGAGTGCATATTCACGCATCCCATTTCCGTTTCTATATATTATAAGCAAGAACCCATTCCACAGGTGGCACCTCTAAAACATTTGAGAATCACATGTGATAGAAAACTCAACTGGAGTCCACACATAGAAAGTGTAGCGTGTAAGGCACAACGTGCTTTAGATATTCTGTGCAGGATGAGTAACCGACAATATGGACTATGTAGGGATTCCTTGCAAATGAATATTGAAATGTGCATGCGCCCAATATCCGAATTCGGGTCTGTATTGTTCTCAGGCGGCCCTGCTTATAAAACAAAGCCTGTGGTTGTTTTGGAGCGTGAAGCCCTGCGCCTGTATTTGGGACTCCCCAGGTTTGTTGTGGCTATTAATGTTATCAAGAAGTGCGCCCACCAACGTTGCCCTGCAGATTTCGCATCTTAACAATTGAAACATTTCCGAAATTTTACAGCTTGCCGCTGAGACGATCTGAACATACCTTTCTTTAATTATTCAAATTCCTTCTTTCTTACTCATTGGCCTTGTTTTCACACCCCACAGATTGTATTGTACGAAAACAATTAGATTGTCTGAATTCCATCAGCTGAATCAAATCAGAATATTAGGATAGAATTCGATAACATTTTACACTTAAACCGTAAGTTTCCGTAAGTCGCGTTTTTAATAACCTGTTGCAAGATTACCTTGCACACATACAAACAAATAACATAATAGCTACAGACACTTCAGTGAACAACGAAAAGGCGGGTGTAGGCATTTTCTCGCTTGCGCTTGGCTGGTCATTCTCCTGGAGACTGCCAGATTTCACTCACGTTTTTGAAGCTGAGGTTTTAGCGATGACTTTAGCGCTTCGGAAACTCCCTTCGTGTGCAATAAGTGCGGTTAATATAACAGATTCCCTTTCTGCCTGTACTTCACTTACAGCTTCACCCAATTTGCCAACACTAAAGATGTTTCTAACATTAGTTCCTTCACAGTTGAATTTTCTAAAGGCATTAAGGGTAGCAGGTCACTGTGAATTGCATTTAAATAAAATGGCAGACTGAGTGCGAGCATCCTTGAGTGGACCAATAATGCCGGTTCTTCCAGTAGTGGCGCAATTAAGAGCAATTAGGTATCGAAAATATTTTATTCATAGAGATGTCATTTATTCAATAACATGAACAGAATTTCAACACCTAAGGTTTCCGCGGAATGTCCAGTGGTGTCTATTAAGATAACGAGAAGCAGTGACCACGAGATTACGCAGCCCTGACATTATGTTTACACAGGACTGGTCTAACGCTGTCGCCTCTGTGTCCGTACTGCCAAAAAACAGAGTGTATGTGAATATTTTAGAGCGCAGCTCTTTGGCGTCCGTTCCTGGGTTTCGCGTCGTCGTCGGCGTTGTCGTCGACCTCGTAACCAGCTCCGCCCCCCTTTCATCCCCCCAGCGCTAGCAGCGACCGACTGGTACCGCTGGATGCCGCTGACGCCGCTAGAGAGTCAAGATAACGTGACTGCATAGAACACCGTCGCCGCCATGCAGAAAGAGGAGGAAAGGGTCCCCCCCCCCCTGTTCTTGTGTGGCGGATAGGGTGCTCTTCAGTTGCCGACGCGCCGGTTATTTCACGTAGGCCCCGGCACGTCGACGAATACGTGACCACCTTCCCACGGCTAGACCTGGTTCTTAGCGCTGCGGAAGCGAGGGTATCATATTGTTTGTGTCGGCATCGGCGGCGTTGTCCCTGAAACCAACTCCGCAGCTGGGGTTGACTCACTATCGGCGTCAGCGGCATCAGTCAGTCGCTGCTATCTCTTCCCTCCTCCCTTTATCGTGTTGTCCGCTTGCTGCGCGCGCTTCTGCCCCCATCGTTTGCCGCTGGGTGTACACGCCGCCCCCCTCCCCCCTCTTCCTGCGAGTCTCCGGTTGTCAAAGCGCCGGCTCGAACTTAATTCCTTTCTTCGCTCCTCCTCCAATGCAACCCCTGTGCGGTGGCAATCAGAGAGCCAGATCGGTGGCGGCGGATCTGTATATGTGCACCGCCCGAGCCGAAATTGCCGCTGCCGTTCGCCCTGTGCGGTGGCAATCAGAGAGCCAGATCGGTGGCGGCGGATCTGTATATGTGCACCGCCCGAGCCGAAATTGCCGCTGCCATTCGCCACTGCGAAATTATCTGCCAGTTCTTTCTGAGCCATGAGCGAGACGACCGATGGAAGTCCTCCGTCTGCTGCTGCTGCTGCTGCTGCTGCTAAACGAGCTGCCAGAGCAGAGGCCCAGCGCCGTCGCCGTCAGAATCCAGAGGTGCGTGCCGCCGAAGCAGAAGCTTACCTAGTGGAGTCTTTGTTAAAGGAATACGTGTGAAAAATAAAAAAAAAATTCTGTGATAGCGCATACATGTGTTGCTCCATTTCTTTGCCTCAATCTATCGAAAAGGTGAAACAGCTTATTTGCTGCGCTCAAATTTCGCATTAGGAAGTAACGTAATCGTCGGTAATTTTTTTTTCGTCATCTCGCTGATACAAATTCTTAATAAAAAGACATGTAGAAATTCCGCGTGTTAAATTATGGTTAATCTTATCATCAGAAATAATACCATCTTTCGGTGCGTCAATTATAGGCGCCAGCCACAGGGACCTGTTTCATGCAATTTCCGGTTACATGAAATCAACTAAACGAATAACTTTTTGAAAGTTATTTCAGAATTTGTTTCTTTTTTGTATGTTTGCTTTTTTTTCTTTTTTGTTTTAATCGAATACATAACACTTCAAAACACAAAATAAACGTTTCAGCAGACAATTCTTGGCCAATCCCCCAGTGTGGGTATCAGCCATAGTATGAGCCCATCATCATCACTTCACCTCCCCCTCCAAGGCAGCAAACCAGTAAGTCGACCTGCTCTTCCTTTCTCTAGTTCATGCTTATTACAGCGAGGCTGTATTTAGCTAGGCTTCCATTTTTTTCTGCGTGCGCAGAAGAGGTTCACGTAGACCAAGAAATCGATATAGCTGAGTACAGCACTCCGACGCGCCCGGCGTCAAGCGACGCTCGCCTGTGCGCCGACACCGTAAGCCTATAAACGCTGAAGGCGCGTTTGTAGTCCGACGTTATGTGCCCGCCTGTTTACTGTGACGTCAACATCGCCTAGCGACGCTATGAGCAGCTGCGTTCTCGGCGTGCTAAGCGTAGGACGTGTGCCCTTCGTGTCGCAGAAAATCTGGCGTCCACGTCCGGCGTCGCTTCGGGAAAAATAATACCGAACCTTAACCCGAACTACCCATACCTAACCACTTTTCTACCAACAAAGTTGCTCGTACCTTGTCTCTCAGTCTTTACAAAGTTATTCCTCGGAATCTTGAGAACAGCAGCCCACAAACAAATGTATTGAAGAAAAATACACCTACAGCGCCCACCTTTTATGTTATATCTTCCCAGACTGAAATAATAGAAGTGCGAAACAATAGCAAAAGATGGACTCCCGCAAGAGGCAGTGTTTCTATCAAAAATATTGCCTTCCTGCATAACGCTCACCGCCAGCGTTTCCCTGTAAACGTTACTATTACATAAGCTGCAGTTGCCGGGAAGTTTGAAAAGCAGTAGGGGACCTAAATGCTATGGTGTTCCCCTCTTAAATGTGAAGCTTAAGCGGCCTCCAAATTTTGTGATAGAAACCCAAACAGGTTCCGGGCTGTTGTGCGCATCGAAGAAGGGCAGCGTGCCCTTCAAGAGCGATGGCGTCAGCAGAAGCGGGAATGGGCGCGAAGGTGGTGGGAAGCCGCTAAGGCCGAGCGCGCGTCAGTCGACTGGCCTAAGGGACGCTAGGGGGCGCGATGTAGAGAAGTCGCCTTCACACGGAGCTCCGACGTAAATGTCCATATCTTGGGAAGTTTAAGCCCTAAAGTGAAAATTCAAGAACGAGAAGAACCGCGAACACCAGGCGGTCACGGAACTACCGCCGTCACCACGGTAGGAGCACTTCTCTACTCTCTGCAAGAGTTTGAATTTTCGAGGCGGCGACGCCGCCAGCTAAGCCTAACGCCTAGGGAACGCAACGGCGCAGCAACTCGCATAGCTGCTGCGCCGGCCCAAGCACGATGCAACCACGGGCAGCGGCTGCAGCGTCGGCGGAGACGCCGGCAGAAGAGAAAAACGCTGAGGGAACGCAACGGCATAGCAGCTCGCACAGTTGCTGCTCCGGCCCAAGCATGACGCAGCCACGGGTAGCGGTTGCAGCGTCGGCGGGGACGCCGGCAGAAGAGCGAAGAAACGGAGTCGCAACAGCTGCGGAAACTGCCGGAAGGGGCATCCAGCCAACGTCCTCGGATGGAAATCATGCAGAAAGAAGACCTCTCCACGCAGGTGAGGAGGAAGGAGAGAAAATGGACGTCGGCGCTTTCGCCGATAAAGAAGAAACCCAAGAGGGATGGTGCCGCTCTATAGGCGGCAGATACGTCCCGGAGGAGAAGGTGGAAGAAGTATTAGCAAGAAGAAGGGAACGAAAACCCCTAAACCTGAAGAAAAACAAGGCCATGGCAGAGAGGACGGTAGACAAGCTTCAAGTTCGCCTGCCATCGGGCACAGAGAAGATTGTCCTACGACCAGCAGGAGGAATCGACAGCCTAAAGAAGAAGCTGGGGGTTCTCGCCGGAAACGCCATCCTGGAGGCGGCCGGGCTACTCCCCATGGCAGAAGAGGACATTGTCTTCAACAAGAACAACCAAACAATCTTAATATCAACCCCGAACAAGGAAAGGGCAGAGGCTTTCGCCAAAATCAAGAACATCCGAGCCGGAAAAGAAGATATCGAAATGACTGCCCATCCGGCGATGCCCGAGGGGGGCAAAGGCGTCATCTACGGAATTAACCTAGAGCTGACGGAAGAACAAATACACAGGGCGTTGGACAACCCACGGAACCCAACGTATACGGCAGTAAGAAGACTAGGAAGAACATCCGAGTCGGTCATCATTAACTTCAAAGATCTGGAAGTACCGAGGGCCGTAAAATTTTTCAGTCAGTGGATTCCATGTCACCTATATAAGAAAAAGTACGACGTGTGCTACGCATGCGGCAAGATTGGACATAGGCAAGACGTCTGTCCAGATCCAACAACCACCCGCTGCAGGGGCTGCGGGCTAAGAAATCAGCCGGAGGATCACGCCTGCGAGCCGAAGTGCCTCCTCTGCGGGAAGAAGCATCAGTTAGGGGATCCGACATGCAGGGAACTCTACAGGAAGCCCCACTGGGTTAAACAACGCGACGCGGCCCGGGCCGAGGCCAAGGCCGAACAAGAAAAGGGAGGAGCGACCGCGGGCAGAATCAGGCCGACAACGAGGGTCACGCTACCGCCTGCGGCGAAAAAGCAACGATCCGAGTCCAGGGACAGAAGTGCATCCAGACCGCCACCCAGGGACGACCAGACCCACTGGCCAGGCCTCCAGAAACCAGGGGACAAGAGGACCCACTCTGGTATGCCTGTCAGCTTCGCAAGCGTGGTCTCCCAAGGTAGGACACCAGAATTAGAGGCACAGGCCAGTTTATTTAAGAAAGAAATAGAAAAGAGAGATGAGGAAAATCGCCAATTAAGAGAAATAATCAAAACCCTAACCGAAACAGTAAACCAACTCAAAGAGCAAGTTGGGCAGCTAACGAACCCAACAGTGCGAGCTACGCAGGCGGCGCCAACAAGGCCGCTTACCCCAGTCCAGAGAGTAGCCGTCCCCGAGACTCAGGACGAGGGTAGCATGGTGGTAGATACGGTAGGCACCGCAAAAAGGAAGGCAGAGGGGCACGAGACGCCTCCACCCGAGAGAAGAAAAAAGATGAACAGAAAGATTAACGAATATGAACTAGAGGCGCGCCTCAAGGAACACGAGGAAAGCATGCTAACCAAATTAAGCGTTATCATAGATAAGAAAATACAGGCTATATCAAATCATATGGACGCACTTCTGACCGTGCTAGGAGGCGAAAAACGAGCTCATCCTGATCCCGAGCCTCCCTCGAGCCCGGAAGCCCCGTTCTCTTCCTCATCATGGCCAGGACAGGAACTATAATTTGGCAGTGGAACTGCAGGGGTTTCAAAAAGAAAAAGGCGTTGCTGCAACAGCACATTCTAAATCAAGGAGAGCCTCCGCTTGCCGTGGCGTTACAAGAAACGGGCAAACCTCCAGTCAAAATTTCAGGGTACCGCACATTCGACAACGGAAGAGGGGAAAGATCTAGAGTAGCCACCCTAGTTAAGAATAACATAGCGGTAATTGAACACGATGCGAGTACGGACGAAGTGGAGGCCGTGCTCGTAGAAATCCTTACCGGCCAAAAGGATAGGGGAAGCATATTTGTCCTGAACGCATACAGCCCCCCTCGTCACAACAAGGCACAGTTCGAGGCCACATTTAAGAAAGCGCTCAGGGCAGCAAAATCGTGCCCCTTACTCGTATTAGGGGACTTTAATGCAAAGCATCACGAATGGGGCTACACCAAAATCGACAGGAAAGGTAGAATGCTGTGGGAAGCAATTCAGAACCCAGGACTCTCGCTACTAACGGCCCCGAACGAGCCTACCAGAACGGGTAACAGCATCTGCTGTGACACAACACCAGACCTAACACTAGGCCACAGGACGGGCAAAACATCTTGGAAGAACACGGGCAAAAACCTCGGCAGCGATCACTTTATAATCGAAATACAGATTGATAGGAAACTAGGGGTTCCCGTACATAAGCCAAAGCAGGCCACCGCAACTGACTGGGATAAATTCAGGGCTATCAGATCAACAGCAGACTTAGGCGTTATCGGAGACATAACAGAGTGGACCTCAACCGTCGTCTCACACGTAAAACAGGCCACCGAAACGGTAGAAGGAGATGAGCTCCCATTCAGATTAGACAACAAGCTTAGAAATATGTGGAATCGAAAAACAACCCTCGAGAATAAGCTAAAGCGCCAGAAATGGAACCGGAACCTAAGGAAGAAAATAGCCGAGCACAATGAAGAAATAGAGAGCTACGCCTTCAAAGTAGAAGAGAAAAGGTGGGATCAAAAATGCGACGAGCTAGAGAAGAATATGAGCCGTCCCAACACTTGGCAGATGCTGCGCCACCTCATAGACCCCACCAACACCAAAACCCACGCCAACATAGAACAAATCAAGGCGAGATACAAATTTGACGGAACTGATGAAGAGCTCATCGACCGACTTAAAGAAATCTATATAGGCCCCGCATGCCCGTCAGCGGATAAAGAATATCGGGGAACGGAGAATCCGCTATTGGACGAACCGATTCTAGTTGCAGAGGTCAGAGCCGCGCTCTTTGATTTAAAAAGGAACACAGCCCCTGGCCCAGACAAAATCACCTACGGTATGCTAAGGAACTTAGACGACGACTCTATAGTTCACCTGACAGCTTATCTGAACAAAGTGTGGGAATCAGGGGAAGTCCCTAAAGACTGGAAACACGCCAACATCATTTTAATCCACAAGAAGGGCAAAATTCCGGGTATTGAAAATCTCAGGCCAATTTCACTGACCTCGTGTCTAGGCAAATTAATGGAGAAGGTAATTCAGACGCGACTAACTCGATTCGCGGAAGAAAACAGCATCTGGCCTCACGAGATGGTAGGTTTCAGACCGCAGCTTAGCGCTCAAGATACCATGCTAAGGCTCCAACACGATATTATAGACAAACGAAAGACCAAAGATACGAGAGCAATATTGGGCATAGACTTAACCAAAGCGTTTGATAATGTCAGCCACTCGGCCATCCTCGACAGCCTGTCAGATCTTAACGTAGGGAAGAGGACCTTCGCCTACGTAAAATCTTTTCTCAAGGACAGAACAGCGACCCTGCACATGCAGAGCCTCAGCTCAGAAGAGATCAAATTAGGAAACAGGGGCACCCCGCAAGGAGCCATCCTATCCCCCTTCCTATTTAATTTAGTAATGAAAGACCTCCCGGGCAAGTTAGGAAGGATCGAAGGACTAAAGACGAGCGTCTACGCAGACGACGTCAACGTTTGGCTCAATGAGGGCAGCGATGCGTCTATCGAAGAAAGGCTCCAGCGGGCAGCCGACATCATAGACTTACATGCCAAAAGTAAAGGGCTGAGCTGCTCCCCGACGAAGTCGGAACTACTAATCATCAGGCCCAGGACGAGGACAAACAACGTATCTCCTCCCAAAATCTCGATAGACTTAGACGGGAAAGAAATTCCACAAGTAGATGAGATCCGAATTCTGGGCATGCTCATAAGCAAAACAGGAAACAATCACACGACTATAGCTAAGCTAGACACGCACGCGAACCAAGTGGTAAGCATCATTAGAAGAATCTCGGCCAGAGGCAGAGGGCTAAAGGAGAAGAACAAGCTAAGGCTCGTCCAGGCCTTCATCTTCAGTCGGATCTGTTACTCAACCCCATTCCTTAACATCAAAAAAGTAGAAAGAAACAAGTTAGACGTCATAATAAGGAAATGCACGAAACGGGCACTGGGACTACCAATCTCGACCTCAACTGAAGCACTAGAGGGAATGGGAGTGCATAACACATGGCAGGAGTTAGCGGAAGCGACGAGAACGGCACAACTCGAACGCCTGAGTCTAACCGAG
This sequence comes from Dermacentor variabilis, assembly GCF_050947875.1. Lineage (NCBI taxonomy): Eukaryota > Metazoa > Arthropoda > Arachnida > Ixodida > Ixodidae > Dermacentor > Dermacentor variabilis. The sequence continues at coordinate 119,546,769 of NC_134573.1, forward strand.
ACAGGACAGCAGATTCTAAACTGGGTAGGGCTACAAGCAAACAGAGGAACGAAATACCAGACGTTCCACATTGAGTCGAAAATTAGGAAAGCCCTCACGGTCGCACCGATACCTAAGAACATGCACCCACAACACGATCAGGAAAGACGCCAGCACAGAGCCAAACACTTGGCAACAAAGCTAAGCAGAATGCCACCCGAGACGGTTGCCTTCACAGACGCCGCCCTTGGCGGAGATGGAAGCTCCGTCTCAGTGGTAGTCGACGGGTCCGGCGCAGAACAGGGCGCGATATATACGAGCGGAGTAGACGCCATGGCAGCGGAGGAAGCAGCCATCGCCCTAGCGTGCGTTAGTACGGACGCGAGGGTGATCGTTAGCGACAGCAAATCGGCAGTAAGGAATTTCTGCAAAGGCAAAATATCAGACTACGCGTACAGCATACTATCGAAAGGTAACATAGACAGAGGGATCACCATAACCTGGGCCCCCGCTCACTCCAACATACCAGGAAACGAAGCCGCCAACGCCCTCGCCCGAGCGCTCATTATCCGGGGGGGATGGCAGCCTCAACCTAACTTTAAGGTCGAGACGCTCGCGACCTACCACGAGGTCACAGAGCACTACAGATTAGGACGTCGGAAATATCCACTCCCGGATAGGTCCCTCACGTCCGCAGAGGCAGTCACCTGGCGCCGCCTGCAAGCCAAAAACCACATGTCTCCCAGATGGAGATATCTCACGCAAACGGGAAACCCGGAGGACCAATTCTGCAGATTCTGCGATAAAATAGGAACCCTAAGACATATCCTATGGGAGTGCAGCTACTCCCCAGGATATAATTTATTCAAGGACGAAGAAGCATGGGAGACCGCGCTTCATAGCGAAGACCCGGCGGTACAGGCCAACATTGTCCGTCTGGCAGCCGAAGCGGCAAACCGCTTCGTCTACTAACACCTGCCCCTTAGGGTGACATCGGGCTCCCTGGACGCCTACGAGCGGTACCGGAGCTCCGGTGTCACCCATTACAGACAATAAAAGTTTTCTCACCTCACCTCAGTCGACTGGCCTGGATCGTCGGATAGCCATAGGGATAGCCGCCTTCTGCCCCGCGAGGAACAGCAGCGTGGCTGTGAAGATCACTTTTCCGAACAGAAACGGGAGTCATCATGGCGGCGGCAAAAGGAAACCACCGAAGACGAGCGGGCCATTAACGCCAAGCGTATGCGTGATGCCCGTCCGTACCCCAAATACCGCAAGAAGGATAGGGTCGCCATTTAATGCTGTACACATGTCAATGTACCAATTACGCGTCATCGGTCATGTATAGACGTTTGCTGACAAATTTTCCAGCATCGTCTTTCAGCCCATCGCTGAACGACAATGTATCACTATGTCACCTGTATGTTTCTTTATACAATCAATATTGTAATCACCATAATTAAATCAATACGTCATCGCTATACGCAGCTTTGTTGGTCATCCGCCTTCAGAGAGTGGCATGGCACTGAACTTCTTTTTTAATTCATAAGCATTTCTATGGTTACCCAACGAGAAAACTGTCAGTGCGTCCGTCCGTCCCACCTTCCCGTCGCTTTCAAGATAGCGCCAGCCAACTGTAGAAGACGACGAACGCACGAGCAGTGGCAGGAAGTTTTTGTGTGGGCCAACCTCAAATCTGGGTGTAGTCCAGGTTCAATGAGGAAGTAGGCCAAGTTAAATTTGGGGATAGACCAACTTAAAATTTGGAGGCGGTCCAGCTTAAATCTTGGGGTGGGCTAACCTGAAATTTGTGGATGGGCGAATTTAAATTTGAATGAGGGCCATCTTGAAATTTTGGTGTGGCCCGTTGTCCAACGGAACGCTGCTGAGCGCCCTTCGAGTTTTGAACACCTCGCGGGCAAGCGAGCGCGTTGACATGCTTGGCTCGTTTCGTTGGGCCTTACCCAGGCACAGTCCGAACGCAGGCGAAACAGGCGAGAGCTTACGTGGAAAAAGAACGCGCGCAATACAGACATGGGAGAGTGACAGCAAGGGTAGTATTGCGGCAATGCACTCTCCCGTCAGGCAAAGCCTAACGCGCTACTGCTTTGGACCGTTCTGCTCCGTCTAGGCGCGTTCCTGCCTGGCGTGCCGGCTCAATTTGTACGATCGCATTAAAGGGGTCGGATGCGGCAAAAACATCTGATAATTGTCTACTAAAGCCCAAGAATTCTTTGCCACCAGAAATGCCAAGGCTAGATGTGCGTAAGCTAGTAAATGCAAGTAAGCAACACTATAAGCAAAAAACTCAGTGCCCTTCTACTCTGTGAAGAAGGATGCCCAGCGAAGGTCTGTGCATGTGGACCCCTTAGTGGCGAACTGCAACTCCGTCACGGTTTGGCTCGGTGTTGCAATATCTTCGGGATCGGCCAACGTATGAGGAGTGCTTGCTTTACCTCCGCCACGCGTTTGCCCGGCATTGCACTATCTTTGGGTTAGGGCCAAGTCTTAAAAACTGTTGGACTTCGCGTGGACGCGATCCGCCAGATCCTAGCCATATACAACTTCGCTGTAAAAACATAGTCACAGCCGAGTCAAACAATGCTTATGCTTTAGTAGACGATTCTTAAAATTTCAGCTGTAGTTTTCTTTTTTTTTATACGCAACGCGCACTGATTCAGGCTGACCAGTAGGTCCTGCAGTAGGTCTATATCTGCTGTGCCGAGCATAGCAGTTCCCAGGCAGCACACCAGCATTGGACCAACCATGGCCCAATGCTGGCAAAAATTGGTGCCAATGTTGGCCCAATCTTGGCATCTTGGCAAAGTGCAACCCGATCCAAGGTCCAGCCAATGTTCAAGCCAACATTGGCCCTACATTTTGCCATTGTAGTATCCAATGTATTTCCAGCATAGAGCCAGTGCTCAGCCATTTTGTACCCAATGTCTTTCCAGCATAGCCGGTGCTCGGCCATGTTGTATCCAATGTTTTACCAGCATAGCCAGTGCTCAGCCATTTTGTACCCAATGTTTTTCCAGCATAGCCAGTGCTCAGCCATTTTGTACCCAATGTTTTTCCAGCATAGCCATTGCTCAGCCATTTTGTACCCAATGTTTTTCCAGCATAGCCGGTGCTCAGCCGTCTTGTATCCAATGTTTTTCCAGCATAGCCGGTGCTCAGCCATCTTGTATCCAATGTTTTACCAGCATAGCCAGTGTTTAGCCATTTTGTACCCAATGTTCTTCCAGCATAGCCGGTGCTCAGCCATTTTGTACCCAATGTTTTTCCAGCATAGCCGGTGCTCAGCCATTTTGTATCCAATGTTTTTCCAGCATAACCGGTGCTCAGCCATTTTGTATCCAATGTTTTTCCAGCATAGCCAGTGCTCAGCCATTTTGTTACTTGTGTGCGGGCTTACTGCCTATACTATTAGCTAAACGGCCATGCTATAGCATGCTTCCAAACGCAATTTTTTTCTGGACGTGACCAGTGCATGTAGTCTCAACACTTGTGCTGTGCTTGCGATTGTGTGTACCGCGAGTCTTCATTGCCCCGGAATATGGAGTGCCGTGCTAAGGTATGCCTAATAAGTGCCGCGTGCCCAATTGCCGGAGCAATTGCATGTACAAATCGGGGCAGAAAAATAATGTCTTCAAGTTTCTGCTATATGAAGCCCAGAGTGCCTGGATTAGGCCACTACCACGTGCAGACTTCATTGTATTAGCGCACTCAAGGGTAATATGTTCCGAACTTCTTTACATAGTTACTTTTGAAAAATATGGAAAGGTTAATTGCTCAATTACAGCAAGTGCCTTTACAGAAAGTGATGATTCCTCAGAGTTCGACGCCTGCGAGGATAGACATAAATATGAATTTGTGTTAAGGCACCTTTTGTGGTGTAGCACGAATATTTTATTGAAGAACTACTGCTGCAAGATGAATGACAAAATATTGGATGCCAATGTTAAGGCAAGGAAGAGAAAAGCTGAAACTCTGCGCAATAAGGCAGCTGTTTCCGTGGAAATAGCTGCACAAATGTTTTATATCCCATTTGTAAACTCATTTGAGTTGTTGTAAATTTGTGGACTGCGGTAATTAGTGCGTCGAAAGCGAAATTATTCGTTTGACCATAATCTAGATTGGAATAAATACATGTGTCCCCAATAAAATTGTTCATACGCAATTGTGAAGCTAATCGAGTGCTTTACATTCATCATTGCCGTGCCATAAAAACCATAAGTACAAAACACAGAAGGAGAGGTTTTTATCGATTCAATTTATTTGAAGTAATAGGTATGAAGTATGGGGTATAATAAATAATAATAATAATTCACAAGAAACGTACATTACACAGACGACAAAGCGCGACGCTATAAAAGCTCCTGGCATCAATACCTGCACAAGCTTTACATAGCTGCTTTGTATCTGTGCCTCTAAAATACTTTGTAAGGTGTCTGGTGCTCATTCCGCAGTTCAGACTGAAGAAAAAATGTGGAGTGGTCAATGGAAGCATACTGCTGCTAGGTGAACAAGCCGCGATCCCTTCATTCAACCCGCATCCCCAATTGCGCCGCTGGCCTCTTCTCCGTGACGTCACTCGCCGAGCACTCAGCCCTTCTAGTCTAGGAGGTGTCGGCTGGGGTCGGACGGGCCAGGGCTCCGAGGGCAAGGGTGGTCAGGGCAGCAGTGGACCCTAGGGCAGCAGTGGTCAAGCAATGATCCCTGTCCCGAGGGCAGGGATCATTGGACTCCTCTGCTGCAAACATTTCGGCGAAACGCCTCTTCCTGCCGCCACCCCTGTCCACATACCCCGGCAATCACTTCTTTAGGAAGCTCTGGGCCTCCACGACGTCGACGTGGCCCTTCTCACAGACAACATCTGCACACAAACATAAAGACCACAAATAGTACATACAGTGTGCTTGAGACGTTCAAAATCCTTCATCCTAAGTAACTTCACTGCAAATATCATGCACCATAAAGATCACCCAGAATAGAGCAGGGCAGACGTATTAAACGAAAACCTTCATTATGAACTCAAGAGACTTAGTGATAACTTGTTAAGTCTTTAGCGCACACTTCGTGCGAGAGAATGAGCAACTGCAGCGAACCTTATTGAATTGAGGTTCACAGCATGTTCAGCGCCAAAATGCAGGAGCTATGCAAAGTGAAGCTGCAGACCATGAAATGCTGCTAGCACCTTCCTCGCCATCAAAATTCTTGATCCATTTACAGGATATTCATCCCTGTTGCCTTTGTTGGCATTCATTCTTTTCCACCCTAACATAGCATTGATGTCATCAGTGATCATTATACCATGTTTTTACCAACCGAGACATATTCATCAACCGTCTCGCCCGCTGATGTATTACAACAGAGCGTACTAGTTTAGCAATCGATCGGCGTGCTTGTCAAGCAATTTGCCTACGCTGCCATTGGCACTAGCACCAGAGCACATCTTGGTTACATCTGCGATGGCCGTGGTGGATGCGCTATGTGGATTTCATAGTAAATAATGAAACCAGCTGACAGGGACGCCTAAATTCGTTCACTGTAGAGGTTCACAATTCAGATGAAATATAGGATTTTGGCCAGGATATAATCTTTTGCTATGCAAGTCATTCAATGGAAAGTTCAGCTGTATACACAAGACTTCAACAATGCAAGAAGATGGCCAAGGAAACCTTACCCGTGACTATGCGGCAAAGCTTCAAGTTAATGAAGGCTCGTTTGCCTTTTCTGCCATGAAGGCTGTAAAGCACTTGCACCGGATGTGCCATTACAGCCTTCATGGCATTCGATGCCACCTCGCGCAGAGACGTCCCTCCTATCTGTAGGAGGTGCTTGCGCTGGAAAAAAAAAGTCAGAAATGTGGAAATGAGCACTTATGCGGCAGTGTCTTCATGTTGAAAAAAGCCCACTACTGCTAGAATATAATTTTTAGCCGAGTGCAAAGCAAGACATTTTTGCTACAAGAGGGTTGCGAGGCAGTGCTCTTTAATTGTAAATGTGCTCCACAACACCTGTGTTACTGGAAGACAAACGCGAAGTGTATCAGATCTGTCTGTTCAGTACATTTCATGTTTGCATTTGATCATCCTTAGTACTGTAACCATGTTTCATAGTAACTACCTTGCCAAGCTTTCACCATCATTAAAATTACTGTAAGCGCACCAATTCTATTCGCATGCAAATTTGCAGTGCAAAATGAGGAGATGCAATATCAGTGTGCAGGAAAGACAAATACACACACATTTATGGCACAAAACAGCTACTGACATACCAACATATTTCCAGATATTCATATTTTTGTTAAATGGACTGACAATCTATTTTAGGGACTTAATTTCTTTAAACTGTAACGAAACGCTCACTCTCAGCAATGTTACTGTGGATATTTTGTAAAGAATATTTCTATTTGAGCAGCCTCTAAAAAAAAAGAGCCCCTCCTCTAGCAACACAACACCGAGAAGTGAGAGCAATCCAGATAGCCCACTTTGCAAATTATGAAAGCAGCCCATTTATTCCACTTTCACAGGAGTGAGCGCAACTGTGATCAACCATCTACATTTTGACCTTGTCAACCACTTTGGAAAACAAAAAGCTGGTACAGTAAGTTAGCGTTGTCAAACCTTACACCTGCCTCATGGCTGGCTGGCTCCCGTTGTCGTTATTTTGTTGATAGACTTGCCAAGCCAACTACCGCATTTACTCGCATAATGACTGCACTTTCTTGTCAAAAAAGGTGTAGCAAATTCAGGGGTGCAATCATTATGCGGGTTAAATTTCTCACGAAAATAATTTTGCTGCGGGATTACAACAGGTCAAAAAGCAGGCGGCTGCCGCTGTAACAGTGTGGGACACCAAAACAAATATGGCGGCCGGCGGAGCAAGCCGAACGCACCGAATGAGATTTTTGTTCTTTTTGCGAGTCTATTACGTGCATTGAAACAGTTTCTGCTCTATCAGTAATGAATAGCATCGTTAATATCTGCAAGTCTGCGACAATAACATAGCCATGTTTACTTTGAGGACACAGAAACAGATGGGTGCGCGTAGCCGTCAGTGATATAAAAACACATGGCAGGCATGCTGCGGAAACTTCTGCATTTGTCTTCACTATCCTAATACGGCATGTTTCCGTTAAGGGTAGGCGAATATCTTAGCTATATTACAAGCGTCGGCGTGTGAATAGGGTACACTTCTAATGTATTAGTGTAAACATGGCCACTATAGTTGCCGCTCGAGACTAGTTGCGGTTGCCTGCCCACGAGTAAACGAGAAGAATCGAAAGGCGCCTTTTTTGTTGTTGGTAAACCATAATGAAGTCTACAAATAATAAAGGCAAGGCAAGTTTGGTTGTAGCTTTTCTTTTCATGGAAGTGCGGAAAGTGATGAAAAGAATGGTATGGGGCATCTGCTTAAGGATGTTTGGTGTGTGCAGACCGCTTGGTATGTCTTCAAGAGTCGTTTGCAGAGCATTTGACAGCATTCGACAGATGGTAAGCACGATAATCATTAGCTAGACAAAACAATCTAATTTTGACGACAAAATTCATATGTGCGATCATTACGCGAGCGCGATCATTATGCGAGTAAATATGGTAACTCATCTAAAATAAAGGCAGCGCCACTTTTATACTCACGACTAACAAAGGCTTGTCTGCACATTCTAAATGAAAGCAATAACAGAAAAAGTGGACTGCACTTCAGTACTAATAAACATATTATGAACCATGTACACTAATGGAAAGTCACGGGAAAGTTCTCCGATTAATGGTAAATAAGGAACAGCGCACTGAAAACGAAGGGAGACATAAACACATCACGAACTCGAAAATTCAAGTGGAAAATTAATTGAACAAGTAGGTTAATACACACTTGAATTGGACATGTGCCTGCAAGGCAGTGAACAATTCGTGACGTGCATTAGGGGTTCGCTTACATGATACCAAACAATAATGAATTAACAAAAATCAAAACCAGCATGCTGCTCTGCTATCAACGATTTGCTTGGTCTAAAAAGGAACTTTTTTTTTCTTTTCACCAAAGGAAAAGGAAGAAGGTAGCCATTATGCCATACTTCCACCAGCTTTTGCAAAGGTTGAAAAAGGTGGGATCTTGGCATGGCCTAGATGTGGTCTTTTATAGCAAAAAAAAGTGGGTAGTGTCTGCGCAGTGTAAGAAAACATGTGGAAATAGGTGCAAATGCAAAAGATGTCTGCCCTGTTAGGCAAACTGATATGTTTATGCCCTGCACCATTGCAATCATGTACAGCATCCCCCTCAGATGTGGCCAAGTGTACGTGGGACAATTAGTGCAGTGTGTAAACGTCCCCATGAGGGAGCACCAAAATGGATTGAAAGGCCCTGTTTGCTCCTCGCACTTGGCAATGCATTGCCGTGACTATGGGTGCACTGCAGAATTCACCATGACCTAGATTCTTTTTCGCCACCCAGACCAATTGACATGTCAAATTTGTGAGGCTTATAGAATACAGAAAGCAAGACCAGAATGCATTAGCCAGCCTTCAATAGCACTCCAACAAAAAGCAATTTCCGCTGTAGACCACGCAAATTGTTGATAGCCAAGCAGCAAACTGGCTTTTTGTTAATTCAATATTGTTTAGTGTCACCTAATCTAACCACAAATGCATGTCATGAATTGTTCAGTGCCTTGCAGGTGAATATGCAGTTCAAGAGTATATTAACTCGTTCATTCAATAAATGTTCCAGTTGAAAGTGAAGTTGTGGTGTGTCTACGTTTCCTTTCATCTTCTGTTTTCAGTGCGCTGTTCCTCATTTATCATAAATTAATACTAACACGACCCGAGTTTTCCATCTTCTTCAGGGCTGGTATGAATATGTTCTTGCTGCATGAGGAGTCAAAGGTCATTTTCCACGACTTTTTGCAAAGGACGAAGAATATAAATACATGTTTAATGAGGAAAAGATGGCTCGTTTTACCCAGTAGGATAGGAAATATTTTCATAAGTGTGGCTTTCTCAATTCATGTTCTGAGCAGTTGTCTATCCCTTTCAGTAAAAGTGCGGGGCTCTAAAACCCCAGAATTATACAGGCAAACCCCAGAGCGCGCTAAATAATTTATTACAATAGATGTTCTACAGCCAGGTTTGGCTCAGCTTTCTCCCCCATCACATCATGGCACAGAAGGTAGCCACTTACGACATTGGAAGGTTTGACACTTGCTTTGACTTGCTTGTCGAAAGGATTAGGCGTTTCGGCTTCTACACAGAAGCCAGAACATCTAACCCCTTCGACAACATTATTCTGGTCAACGTTACATTTACTGCAGGTCTAACATGATCAGGAAGGAGCATGGTGAAAAGCAACAGATGGCAACCAAGGTGAAAAAATACTTAGAACAATGTTTTGACCCCTTTGTGGGAGCCTTGTTCACTATGGTTGGCATTTGTTTTCACCATGAATGTTCATATGCAATGGTTCGCGCTGTTCGCAAGTTGACTGACTTTCCCACCTAACCTTTGGCAATCAGGCATAGAAAATAAGCCCATAATAAATACTCATACATAATGTAGCATAGAAGCAGATAAAACAAGGTGCTGAAAAATACAAGTAGCGGAATAAAAAGTAACAGTGGCTGCAGTGTATGTGTGTTTACATCCCTAAAGTAATTGCTAGTGTTTTGGAAAATGCTTTGAATCACTGCATGAAACTACATAGTTGAGGAGTTTGTTTCATGGACTTGTAGCAGAAGAAAAAAATGTGATAGTGCTGGTTAGTATGCAAGCAATGGGGCAATTCAACAGCCTGTACAGTAGACTCTGCAAATGCTGCTTTGATCACATATTCAATTGTAATGCAATTTTCAAACTATTTTTTTTTCAGGAAACTGCACATTGAAATGATTTCAATACAGTTACCACCCCTCTTTTTCTGTACCGTGTCCCACTTGTTTGTACTGATATTTATCATTCACAATAGATCAACGAGTCCAACGAAAATAATTTATTCACAAGTGTTCTGCATTGCGTCCTTTTACAGAAAGCTGGCACAGTTTGCCCTTTGTGTCAGCAATGCTTTTTATCATCTCAACCACCTATTCTTTAGTCATAAATGTATCTCTACAGAGAGAGCAAGCCACTAAGGTAGCTTAGTGGCTATGGCGTTGGTGAGCTCACACATTTGATCCTGGCAGCCACTGGCACACTGCTATACTGGTGTACACTTACATTTAGATGGATGCTAATGAATGTAGGCGCAGTCCAGATATGCCATTAGAAGCTATACAGCAGGGAAAAAGAATTATTTCTATAAAATATTCAGTGTGTGCGACGCTTGATAGGTAGTTAACATAGAACCCACAGCATGGTTCATGAAACAGCACAGAACATCTACATGTTACATAGCCTTACAATTAAAAATAAATGGGCAGTACAAACCAAGGTGGCAGCCACAGTCTCGTCGCCTACCGCTGCCTCGGCTGCCTCTAGTTCCTCCAAGCTGTTGGCAGGCAGCCGAGGAAGACTTACAGGCACCGTACGCTGAGCAGGTTGAGGCATGGTACGGGTCCTGTCAAGAGACTCAATTTCATGTAGCCTCTCAGACATGACCCGTACCTCATGCCTCAGCTGCTGCAGCTCATGATGCAGCTCTCTGTTTTGCTGCCTCACCTCTAGCTGCACCCGCAACACCCGCAGCATCACCGCTGAAACACAAGAAGATTTATTTCATAGCAGAAGGAATGCATTTGTGGCGCATTTGATTCATTGTTCCAGAGCACTCTGGTAAATGTAAAAGTGCCAGGATTCGTACAGGTCTCGGCGACAAAAGATCACAGGTATTCAAAGACTTTCAAGGCCAAGCCAAAGCCTTTTCAGGTTGCAGAACAGCATCACATGTGCCACTTTTTATTATAACACTTCCAAAACACTTTAGGTAGCTTTACTGCACCATAAATACAAAAAGTTATATTCAGAATGTCCAGCCTTGATCACTCGCAAGTTCCTTACTTCTAGCTTCTAACGAGGCGTGGTAAAAGCACCGTACACATGGGATGGGAGCCAACACCAAGTGCCGGTGTCTTGCTCTTGCCCAGTGTGGGGTTTTCCAGTTCTATGCAAGTCATACGAAACGAAATGCCCGAGCACTCGCGGCGGTGTCAGCTTTTTATGCTATTGTTTTTAACGTGGGAAGTTTGCCAGGTCCACATTGATTCACCATAGAAAGCGAGTCGCATAATGGATTTTAGATTGTATCACTCATGAAATTCAAAGGCTTTTCAAGGGCCTTGAAAACACATTTCAATTTCAAAGGCTTCAAGGACCTGTGCAAATGCTAAACTGTAGGTGTGAATCTGTTTAAAGATGTCATAAAAATAGGTAGGACCAGTAGGAATAAGGCTTTGTTCTTGCTTTTCATGAGAACAGTGAAGTAGTTGCTATTTTCCACAAGTTACATTATTAAAGTGCTTTGAAACAACGAGTTCTATGTGCTTGACCTACATTCAAAAATTCCATTGTTATAAACTGAAGGTATGAAGGAAGAAAATTTAGATATAAAGTAGTAAAGCAACAGAGCAAAGCACTGAGACAGCTGGTGAACTAAAGCACAAGTAAACATACTAACAAGATGCATACACAAGACTAAGCGAGCAGCTGTATGCATCATAGTATGCCGAGTTAAACTGCTACGTGTTTAGATGCGCCAGGTTGTTTCTTTTTTATGCTAAAATTTCTTGCCTGTTGCATAAAGTAACGACATCTCAAAGGCCGTGAACCACATTTTATTGCATTCAAAAAATGCGTTTGAAGTTAAAATAAACTATTTCAGAAATACTTTGCCGTAAGAAGTACAATACATTCAGCAGAAGCATTCAAAGATCGCCCTGATCCCCTCCGCGGGGCTCCTGGTCCTTCAATGCCTTTGCACTGCGAAAGCTACGGCAGAGCGGGGCATACCTACAAACCTCCACGTATTAAATGTCACCATGATGGGCAGTTTAAATTTGAATTTGTGTGCTCACAAAGATACCACTACTTCCGATTTTGGCACCTACAATGCACCAAAACTCTGAGGCTGTTCCTAAACTTACAGTGGAGTACAGTGTCGCATACCTTTGCTCTCCTAGTCTACCAGATAGCTACATGCAGCTTTGAGACACAAAGCAACAAGCCACATTTTTTTCACACTTATTATGGCAATGGTACAATTTCTGACAAGTGAACGAAACATTGTATTTATGTTCACTCATAAAGAGCTCCGGCCATGATCGTGGCACACCTCAATGCAACTTCGGAAGCAGACGACCTGTTCGAGTAGGATATTTGCATTTAGGCAGGCATTTGTGCAATGTGCGGGCATTTGCGCCTTGAATATCTCGCTGCCTAGGCACTAAGGAGAAGTTTCTTTGCTTGTGTTGTATGCATCTGTCCCTGGGCGTGCCTGCATTGTCGAGTGGGGTCAAGTTTACGCCCGGATGCTGGCGCGGTGAAACAGGTGACGCAGTGGGTACCGATGCCCAATTTGAAGATCACTGTGCCGGACAACTCTCTTGTGCTTGCATTGCTCATGCTGAGTCAGTCGTGCTGGATGATATCTTCCTCGCGCCATACTTCAATATAACATCACCGATTTTCCCAGGGGTGAAGTAGGGGCCATGTAGTAGAGGCCGGGCCGCATATAATGTGGCCCGGCCTCATAAAATTTAGAAGGAACAGTGCCTAATCCTCACGGCATGACATCAAAGCGTCGCCTGTGGTGTTTCAGGCAATAGCGTCCATCCGCAGTTGCTAAGGTGCCGTGTGCTTATTTCACTCAAAGAGGATCATTCAAAAATGCTGCTGAAATGTCACGGAGAGCAGCATATGAAAAGCCTGCAAGAGCAAAGATAGTGCTCCAGGAGAGCATGCCTAGCCTCTACTACAGCCCCTACTGCTCCCCAAGAAAAATCAGTTTTGTTTTTGTTTTTTAGCATAGAGCACCGCAAGGCGCCAAAAAGGTATAATCCAGCATGACTGACTTGGCACCAACGCTGCATCCGCGAGAAAAGTGTCTGATGTACCTTTAGACACAGTGATCACCAAATAGGGCATCCGTTCCCACTGCATACCTGCTTTACAATGCTGGCAGCCAGTGTCGGAGCTTAACCTCAACTCCACTCCACAATGCCGGCACACCTAGGGACAAATGCGTACAAGGCGAGCATAGAAACTTCTCTGTAGTACCTAAGCAAAGTGACATATTCAAGGAGAAAAAGTCCCAAGATTTTCTCTCTTGCTCCTGCTCTTACTCGCAACTGCACAGAAACGTCAGGTGCCTCAGGAAGTGCCACACCCTGCTGTGGTTACTAGCGATTGTAAAGACACTACCCGGAAACCACTCAGAGCACCTCAGCGAGCCACAATGAGCTCAGCGAGCAGGCTTATCGCAGTGAGTGCGGTATCAATGTTCCATAGCAGATACAGCTACATGCAACTGTATTGCTTTTGCTCTGGCGCACGACAGGACTGGAATGTGCGCTTATGCTCAATTCTGGCCATGCTATGTGGTCTGGATCGGCTTTGCATTGCACCAACTTGTCCTACGGATATAGTAGCCACATCCAAATTCTGCATTTAGAGGCACTGTCAACAGTTTAATAAGTCTAAATTCATCTTACAGGAGCAGCCAGGAGTGAGAGTGAGCTAGCAAGTGAACATGTGGTCTCACCTTAAGTCGAGTGTGGTTCAAGGCTAGTCAAATGTTCTTGAAACGAATCGAAATTAGCGAGACCTGACGGATACAATACCAATAAACAGTGTGGCTAGACAATACTTGGGTTTCTTCTAGATGTAATCACATTTTATAAAAATTGTAAATGCAGATTTCATTTAAGCACACCACAGGCTTAGTGAAAAACGCCTTCTGCAGATAGCACACGCTACTGTACCTCAGCCAAATTTTGCACTTGTGTGCAGCACGTACAGCTCAGAAGTGGAGTGCGGAGTCATCTTTTTTTCAAACCTTCTTTTCAACAGAGGCCTTCTCCTCAACCTCTTGGGGCGGCTGGCAGCTGCCCCTTGACGTCAATGCGCACATTCCCAGACAGCGCTGCCATTGGCCCATAGCCAACACCAATTAAAAATATTGTTCATTTCTTCCTGGCTGTTACTGGGTATACTTATAGACACAGTTTACTAAACAGGCTCAAGTAAGTGAAAATCTGCACTTCCAGGAGAAACCAAATATTGTCTGCTGATGCTCAGCTGCACCCACCCACATAGAAATGAAATTTTGGCCACTGCTTATCACTGTTGTAGCAGTAGGGCCTAGCTAATTTCGATCAGTTTTGAACACTAAACTAGCCTCGAACCACACAATTCGAACACAGCCTTGAACCACACATACACAAGCCACACTTCGCATGGAATGGCAGTTAGCATCTACAGTGGACACACACCACTGCACACCTAGGCCGGGCTAACATTGCTTCCAGCCAGTCCTGGCTAGACACCTTGACAGATATCGCTTCGTAATGAACTTTTGCTAAAGCTTTTTAAATGCACAGTTTGGATCACTGCAGTACAGCAAGTCCGCGCCACATAGCATGGTCAGACTGGAGCGCAAGAGTGAATGTGCAATCCAATCCTGCCATGCATATAGCAAGTGAACTACACTTGCATGTGGTTGTGTCTGTTGCCTAGTGTACAAACTGTGAGAAAACTCTCCCTGCTAGCTACATGTAGCACCATGCAACTTTTTCTGTTCCCCATATGCAAACTGGTGCTCAGGAGTTTCGGGGACAGGACTACAATTCAAAAGGAAAGGACATTGCTGCTGGAGGGCTTAACTGAAGGACTTCCAAGAGGGCTTCCAGCAATAGGAAGAGAGGTGGAACCAACCTATTGTGTCTAATGGGGAGTACTTTGAAGGTTAGCGAAATTATTTCTTTAAAACATACGTCATCATTTTTGCTTAAGCATCAAAGTGCTGGAAAACATCTGCCTGTAGAAACTTTGCACCATACCTATGGCGCTTATTTAAGATAGCCATTGAACACATTGTGCTCTTCTTAAAATACGATGCAGGAGAGACATTTCTAATAACATCGCGATTTCAAAGCCCAAAGCATTCTGCTGCAGAAAGATATAGATAACATTTGGCCAATAATATCTGAATTGACCCCCTCCTTCGCTCCTCCCCCTCCCCTGATGGATCCACTTTCTGGGGGCAGCAACTTTTTATGGTAAATGTTTTAACAACAACATTTGTGTCATACCTTAAGGTGCGAAGAATGCATTGTCGGATAACAGCAACCTCGAAATTAATCAACTTTCATAGGCCATGTAGAGATGTAAGGAGAGTCACGCATCATCTCCTCAGGGCCTCCGTATGCAACTGGCTCCAAGGATGTGCCTGTGATGCTCTCATGAGCTGGTGCTGCTAGGGAAGAGGAGCAACAATTCACAATTAGTGCCAGAATAACAGAGCAACAAACTGCTATTTTTCATAACCATTATATAAACAAGAAGACCCCAGCCCATGATTCGCTGCAAGAAACCTTGTGGGCACACATTTCCTTCATTTCTATATTGCCTAAATATTGTACAATTACAGACATTCTGCTTAGTTCTGGCATAATGTGTGCATAGCGTAGCAGCCCTTGCATCCCTAGTGTAGTAATCATTGTAACCAGCTTGAAGTATACCAATAGAAGTGCTATTTCCATCCTTGAAAGTCTTGCGTAAGCATCGCAGTGACAGAGTGCAGACAGGAAACGCCATGCACACATAGGAAAGAGGGCATACACAGTGGTGCTTTCATGAAGTTCTTGAATTGATGTGTCCAAATTTTCCACGAAATGGAACATTGAGAACGCCAACTGCCCTAGATATAGCATTGCACACGATATGGTGCAATACCAAAAAAAGTTGCTCGATAACTTCCGAGTTTCGTATAGCGATCTGGTGGAGTTACAAAAACGGGACTCAAGATAGGCCATCATCAGCACAATGTTAAATAAAGCCGAAAAGGCATACAAAGAAGTTTGTTTTTGGGGACGCTGTTTTTAAATGCACTATTAAAATCACTTTTCAAACTTGCCTGTGACAAAGGATGAGGGCTTAGCATGCAATGGGCCATTTTATAGATTAGAGAGATTTTAAGAAGTTCCTACAAACTTCTTGCGAACATTTGAAGGTTGCCTTCCTGGAAGAGCTCTAGGCATTTGCAAGCACATAGCCCGTTTGATAGCTACATTTAAAGGGGCCCTGGAGAACCTTTTTCGAGATCTGAGAAACAAATTCTGCTGATGAGTGCAGCATTTTTCAAGGAATACAACTCAAGAATTTTTTTTAAAAAGGCCTCGTATAAGCAAAGGAATTAGGAGCATAATATATACGTTCCTTATTACCGCTCAATTCAATGGTTCTCTCCAGCAGGGGCAGTGCCAGTGACAATGACAGGTCTATCACACACCTTTACTTTTCCAAAGCAAATTTATGGTAACTTCTTAAAATGGGCCTCAGAGAAAACATTTTGAGTGATAAAGGAGTGGTGATGCATTAACAGTTGTCGGTTTTGACTTCCTAATAATCTGTAATGAATCTGGCAGGGTGTGAACACAAGTAATTCACCAAAAAATTTCCCAATGACCATTCGCTATGGGCTGGTGCCATATAATGTCAACTGGAAGCTGGCCACCACTTAAAAAAATGGAGAGCAGAAGCCTACTGGAAAGTTGACGGTACAAACTGCTTGTTAGCTCCATCTGCTACATTCAGAATGTTTGCTTGGTAAGATCAACAGGTGGTTCAGTGCTGCTTTAGAGCAATAAAATAGCAAAAGACTTTCAGTGTCATCTGCTTTTATATTTGTCGCTCAGATAAGCCAAAACAAATGCCGACATGTGCATATTGGTCTGCACAGCAACACAGCGACAAGCTTTGGAGCCACAGGCAAAATGAAGGTGCTACTACAGCAGACTTGCATTAAGTCAACTCCAGTGTATTAGATCCCAACCAAAGGCTGTGGCTGAAGCCCATACACTTCCATGGGACGAAGTTTTTTTGTTATTCATATCTTAAAATTCAACTTTGTCAGGGAATTCATACTTGGCTGGTCATCACACACGTGTTAGACCCTAATGGTGACTGCAGTTTTAAGAACCCTAATAAAAGACCAGAGTTGTTCAATTAAACACATTGCATAGGTATTTTATAAAAAGCTTACAGGGCGATGCAGGCAGGTCCAGTCGAGGTGAAGCTGCATCGTCGTCGTCATCACCATGGCAAGCATCATTGCCTGAAGATTTATGCATGTACATTTATTTTTGAGGCACTATACAGGGTGTGTCACATAACCTCAGCCAAACTTTGAAAATATGCGGAACTTTTAAATATGCCATCGCTAGGAGCTGCTCAGATTATTTTTAATAATATTTGGGGTTTTACGTGCCAAAACCACTTTCTGATTATGAGGCACGCCGTAGTGGAGGACTCCGGAAATTTTGACCACCTGGGGTTCTTTAACGTGCACCTAAATCTAAGCACACGGGTGTTTTCGCATTTCGCCCCCATCGAAATGTGGCCGCCGTGGCCGGGATTCGATCCCGCGACCTCGTGCCAGATTATTTTTGCATTCTGCTAAAACACATAGTCTTAATTAACTTTCCAATATTACAACTAAATGAAAAGTATCAAGGAGGAAATTGTAGAGCAACATCAGAAACTCCTGATACAGCTTTCTGTTGCTCAATACATGCTACATAAAAGTGTTTTTCCGAGAGTGAAACAAGCCCGCTAATACATGCAAAATTGGCACACGACTGGCTGCTCAAGGCACTTTGCGTGTATTCACAGGCTTCATTCATACTTGGAAAAACAATTTTGTGTAGCACGTATTGAGCAACAGGAAGCAGTATCGGGAATTTTTCATGTTCTACAATGTTGTCATTGGCACTTTTCATCTACTTTGAGATTATTAATTACGACTAATTATGTATTTAGAGAGAATGTCAAAAAATCTCAGTATCACCAAGTGACGGCAAAAAACATTAGCTTGGTTTGGTCCAGCTACATGGCATTTGCATATTTAATGTTTGGCTCAAGTTACGTGATACACTGTATACTAAATTAACAATTCAGAACTTTTCAAGGCAAAGGTAGTCGTGAAAGAAAAAGTGGGCTCCTTAAATAGGATGAAGCTAAAAGAAAAAGGGGGGGGGGACAGAAAATCCATACAGCTTCCTTGAAGAAAAAGAAAGTACTGCAGTAAAAGAAAGATCATTTTGGTTCATGTACCCAACAATACACCACCATTTTTCGGGACAATTATAGAGCTACCGAGGAGGCAAGCACATGGCAACACAAGGTTAAATGAATCTGGAAGTTGCTGTACTGTATCCTGCTAACATTTATTGCATGCACTTGACTTGCCAGCTCTGCCTGATGCCCCCCACATCTGCTAGCTTCCTGGTCAGCCCAGTCAGCAAAGCGACTGCTCTGTAACTGTAACCCTGATCTAAATTTGTCTTCCCCTCTCCCATAAGCACAAGCATTAAAAAAACAAGAAGAAAACAAGCAATTACCCGACTGCTCTGTGGTATCCACACCAGACAGAAACTCTGCCTTCTTAACCTCCTTGAGGCCTTGTCATAAGTGCCTTTGAACGAAGAACAAGTATTTCAATACAGATTATAACAGACACTAGAACAAGCAAGCTGCTAAGCTGTGCAGCCAACATTCTGCAACAGACAAATGTCATGAACAAGAAATTTCTGACCGCTGAAAATGCCCACAGCAAACTGCATAGACATTGTGCACAAGTTTGCACAGCTATGATGACATCAAAGTATCGGTGGTACAAATTAACATAACTCAAGAACTGAAGAAAGACACTAAAGGATTAGTTTGCCTTTTTTTTTATTCGTTGTAAGTTTTCAGTTACACAGTGCCCACATCCAATGTTATGACACATCAGACTGTCATGCCGCTGAGAATATCTTAATAAAGAAAGAGCCAGTTATTACAGGTCCCTTTCACAATGCAATAATGCAGATTGCATTTGCTATAACTTAGAACGGAAACATTCAAATGGCAAAGAGGTCCAAGCCTCTAGGTGCGCTGTTTATAAATTTAGATGTTAAACAAGCTATTGAAATTTCTAAGGTAGTTTTACACCTGAAAGCT
The DNA here is from genome assembly GCF_050947875.1 of Dermacentor variabilis. NCBI lineage: Eukaryota > Metazoa > Arthropoda > Arachnida > Ixodida > Ixodidae > Dermacentor > Dermacentor variabilis. The sequence continues at coordinate 119,565,899 of NC_134573.1, forward strand.
ATTGGTCAAAAAATGACAAGAGTGAGTGGACTGCACAAAAAGTGCGCTGTTAATATTCAAGCCACAGCTAACTATAAAGCTACAGGCACTGCAAGCTAGGCAGGAGAAAATTGTTCATAAGAAGACACCACAAAGGCTTGTTTAATTTTCTGGACATGCAACAATGGCGCTCGCTAACAATAATTACGACTATTTTATTTATTATATATTTATTATTTATATGACTTCATCATGCATAAACCTTACAAACAAATTTTAAGGTGGGCACGACAGAACTGTGTTCGTCCCAACCACCGTGGTCTTAAAGGGACACCGAAGAGAAAAATTATTTCTTCTGCATCAGTAAATTACTCATCAGCATACACAAAGAAAAGTAAGTACATGTCAGTTGAACTAGTATTCATAACGCCCAACATCCAAGTAGCAAAGCTAAGCAACGAGACATTGTTTTATTTGTTCTAATTGTCCAGATGTCAATTTGGTAAATGCCATCAGAACAGGCTGTTTCCAGCAAGGAACGCATTATGCGCTTATTATTTCTAGCAATGAACGCCCCCCCTCCCCCATAATATATGAAAAAGGTAATGTGCATGCATTTGCAGGGCCATGAAACTGTCTTGAGTAAGCAAGCTGTCAATTTTCTCCCTTCTGTTGCTTCCAAGCTCGGATATTTATTTATAACACAAATATTCTTTCCACAATGCACGAACAGCTCCCCGATATTATTAAATACCAATACAAAAGAAATCCACAACTCTGAGTGGTGGGCCTGCGACGAAGAGTTTACTGTTCTGCTGAGACTGTTGGATGGCACTGCAACCTTTTGAACATGGGTGCGCAGACACATGGTATGAACTGGGGAGGAAGCGTAAACTTGTGACACAGGCGCGGATGGTAATGTAAATGATAAAAAAGCACTGTGCGATATATTTTGCAACGACCAGCAAGAGACGGTAAAGTACAAACAGTATCGTTCTATATTATTTTAATTGCATGCTATGAACTTTCCTCAAATGAATCCCATATTGATGCAGCACATTCAAGCTTTGATCTAATTAATTAGTTATATAAGAGATGCTTCAATTAAGAACGATATGGAAAAACTGCGACGAACATATCCAAGCAAACGGTTTGTCATTTCCAATGTATGCTATGAGCACATCACAAGTTAAGTTAGGGGTGATATGTGCGCCAAGATGTTTATACGAAGATGTATGTCCCTGTAATAAGTTATTTAGAAGATAAACAGGCATTGTGTTAGTAGATCTAGACACACACAAATTTACACTTAGTAAGGTCTAATTCCAGTATGTCAAAAATTTAGAACTGTGTCACCTATTACAAGATCATTTAGCTCTTATATTTAATCTCACGTGTACAAAGTAATACCAAAAAATACTAAAGCAAGCAAAAGGCAGATTATGTTATCAATGTAGTCACTTACTGCACCTCGCCATGACAACAACGGGATATGTTCCCCAATCTTGTTGTGGCGCAACTTGGTTTTGTATCATGCTCTTTACTTCTGACCCCTTGACACATTGGGCCCAGAAGCAAAGGTCTTCATTTTGAGCCAGCCACGATGTTGGCACGACTGCCAAGTCGGGGAATTTCACCACCCTATATGGTTTCGGCATCCTGTATAGACAAAGCAGTTGAATAGGTGGCCAGAAGGTTGTACCGATTTCATTAACTCATAAAGCACTGTGCGAGTCAAAATACAGGCCAAGAATGCTGCTGCGTTAACACTCGGGCTAGAAATTTTCAGTAAGAATTCAATGAGATGAAGAATCGAGGGGACCAATCTTTTGTTACAACTATATGAAGCCAACAGACAATAAAGGAAAGAAATGAAAAGAAAGGAAGAAAGCATAAATGTAATTGTGAATTTTAATTTAAATGTAGAAATTATAAGGAAAAGGGAAATGAGCATGGACAAGAAGGCAACTGGGCAATGTTGCAAACAAACCCACCAACTCCCACATACACTGCTGTAACATTTGCGCTGTGGCAATTATCCTCCCATCCACGTATTTTGGTGTTTGCCCTTGTGTACAAAATCTGGCAATGGAGTTTTAACCAGCACCATTTCAGGTCATGGCAGCAGAAAAACATATGCTGTTTTAACCACAGGAACCATGTAGTAAAAAAAAACTTAGGAGCAGGCATCTGGTAATGCAGATGTGGTTTTGGCTGCCATCAGCTGCAAGTTGCCTTTTCATCAACATTAATTTCTCATTATATTTCTTCATCTAAATTAAAACAAGAGCAATTTGTCTGTTGGCTTCATTATGTTCTGCGAGGAAACAGACCATGTAGGTATCAGTCATGGGAGCAATATTTGTAAAATAGGTGCTTCGTAATCCCTCGCTGGAGAAATAGTGAATTGGCATCTCTATATATCAACCCATGAGTCCCTAGAGAAATCCCCTGTACTGCGGATCCCTTACCCCGAGCGAGTCCTCAAAGCAGACATAACACACTCCCAACTTCATATACATTAAAGTTGATAATAAGTACCATCACAGCAGCAGAAAATTACTGGGCAACGATAGAATGCAAACCAGGCTTGCCTCGGGCTAGAAGGTGGTGCGACACCTTATCCTGAACACAATAGGCAATTTGAATCGGAAGGCAGCTACACTAAAATGCTGTTCTCAGAACAAATTAAACCTCTTAACTGACCCATCTCTGCATTTCTTTTATGAAAGAAAGACAGAATGCACCATTGTCTGCATAAGCAGATCCCTCTATTGAACTGTGACTTATTCAAGATCTGAAATGCTTTGTTATGCAGGTTAACAAGCCATAGTATGACAGATAATCCTTGTCACTCTGCCAGGCAAGTGCAGCCAAGCTAGGTCTGCAACAGAATCCAATTTCTGAATTAGACTGTGGCAAAAAGTAAATTAAATCCAGAAGTCAGGCTCCAATTGCAGAACAATGGCCAGCACCTCATTTGAACACCCCAGACACTTGGTGCAGAAATCTATTGCGCTAATGAGCTTTTGGTGGTGAAAGCTTTTGTTTTGCAGGAAAGCGAAGTTGCCAGTTTTGCAAAGTGTTCATGGTGTATTATTCACATTCCGCGAACTGGTCTTTCAAATGGATTTCCACTGTATGTCCCATACTTGTAGTGAAATGTAACAGAGAATGCAATGAAAAGACATGTCGGGTTTGTAAAGGACGAAAATCGCCTGTGGGGAAGCGCGATTGTCCCGAAGAAGAAATTGGTGTGCAAGTTGCGTATAGAACCACTTCTACTGATGTAAGCCACCTTATAAACTTGGTGCGAACCGGGTTGACACTACTGCAAATTATCTCGCAATTTCTGCCTAAGGATGCTGGCAAGACATCAGCACCTTGTCTAGCGTGCCAGTGTTCGCATACAATTGCCACGAGTATAAGGAGCCATTCTACGCCTGGTCTCCGTGTAGAGTACGGGGCACGCTGAAATTTTGAGAATTCTTTTTTCCTATGCAGTGAATCTGTTTTAGAGGTTTTGCTAAAGGGTCCATTGGATTCCACAAACCGTCCGCTATTTTCAAGCGCCGTTTGATTAACATAATCGAACCACGGCATAAGGCCGGAGGTTTCTGTGCAAGCATGCGAAATCGGCCGTTTTATTAGGCACGTATCCTTTTGCACGACGTACATTCTCGTCTCCCATGAAGAATAAAGCTAGCGGAAGCTGGTGAACACCTTCGCTCTAAGTTGTGAACAACACGTGGCTGAAACATGTGTCTGAAGCGAAATGGTACATTCTGACCTCATTTTGTGGCACTAAACCATACCACTCGTACGGGACGGACAAGGATCACTAAAGAAGACTTTTAGATTATTTTTCAGCTGCATTATTGTTCGCATAGAATTCACGTGGCTTATTTTTTTTTACCAGCACCGCAGAAGCAGCGTCGGAATTTTTCGTGATACGACTCATTTATTTCCTGACCGGCATGGTTGCGTGTGGACTCTGCTGCCCTAAAAGATGCCAGAGACGACATGTGGCTGGGTGACACTCGCAGATCCCTGACAGACCTCATTCAAGGTCTGGTGCAACTATTTTGCGCAAGTTGTGCATGAATTATACGCTTAGTGTCTTTCTGCGCTTCAAAAGAGCGCTCTACTCAATGCCATTCCGGAGTATAGCACATGTGCGCATAATCAGAGCTCATCTCGATATCACATAGTACGCGACCGATCACCTGGCCACACGTGCGCTCGCTGCATATTGGGCACGTGCCGTTAACTACGCACATACTCGCACACGACGTTGACCCGTAGATGAGAATGAATATAAGGTACAATCCCGACAAGAAAAACCTTGTACGAAAAAAATAAAAATAAAAAGAAATGCGTACTCACGTGCACGTTGGGAACACGGAAGGCTACGGCAAGACTGTCGATGGCGATGGCGCGACGAAGAACGTATCCGGGACGATAGACGATAGAAGAGAGAAAAGCGAGGAACCGACGGTCTTTTATAACCCCGAAATTCCTTGGCTTCACTATGCGCCACCTCTCGAATTGCCAGTGCAAAAGTACATTATTACTTCATGAATTACGGCTCGTGATACGCAATGCAAACAAGCGCACCGGGAAGTGTGTTCGAGTCGCGCGGGTCGCACCAGAATCAGAGAATGACAAAAACAAAAAAAGTGTAATAATCATTGTTTTAATCCGATCCACAATCCAGCTTGCCGTGGCGGCTTCGCTGCGGTTCGTATGTGATGTCGGTGAATCGAACGCACCTAAGGTACGTTCGATTTACCTGCACCAGTTCGCAAAGTGCTGCACCTCGCCATTCGTATCAAAAGGTGCAGAAAAAGCGCAGAGCTGATTCGCGATTATTTTGCGCCCTCTCTACGCTCTCTATTGTCGGCGCCGGCTTCGTGCAGACCACAGCCTATTCTTACACCGTGGTGCAGACGCACACGTGGTGGTATACGAACTTAATTTAGCAGACGTACAGGTGCGAAGCAGCGGTGCAGCAGACGACATGGCCCATATGCGCAAGCGCCGTTAAAAGCCCGCATACGTGCATCTGCCGTGTCTACACCAGCGCGGGTGTATGAACGCCTCAGAAGCTGATCATACCAGAATTTCAGGATCTTTCAAACTTACGCACTCTGTACACATTAGTCGGACAGAACGCCTGCACCGCGTCTGCACCGCGTCTGCACCTTGTCATTCCTTACGAGTGTCGCGCTGTGCCTGCACCGCAGAAATGAAGCTCCGAACTTCTCGCGAATCGATGTGACCTGGTTCACAGTGGTGCGGGCGAATCAAACGGACCTTTAACACGAACGGACGAAGCTCCGTTCGATTCTATTTGGCTCATGTGCTAGCTGCTCGGCTGTTCCTTGTTGTGACTGACTGACTGCCCCACAGCGCTGCTGCTGTGCACGCCTTCGCCTCGCTGTCGTTTTGCGTTTTTTGGCACGGGTTGCAGCGTTGCGGCTTGGGCTTCTGACTCGTCTCTTTCGCACACCATGACTTCCAAGTGGAGAAAATGTAGAGTCGTAAGAAAGGAATACGACAATATATTGAATGATCTAGGACTCGCGCGGCTTGTTGCTGGGCCTTCATCGGTTTCCCTGTCCAACGACAGAGCTGCAAGCACCACCTTTACGGACAGTGTTCGCGTAGCGCCACTTTCGCCTCCGAAGCTGGGAAGCAGCAGGCAATCAGGAAGTTCAATTTCGACGGACGACGGGGGTGAGCCTCCACTTAAACTGTTGATCGAGCAGTCGGGAAGCGAAGCCTTAGTCAACAGCGTCTGCGGACAAGGTGCACCTTTTGTTGAAGAGTTCCGATCAGAAATTGTGGATATGTCTTCACGTGAGCACAGCGACTCTGATAGTAGCTCAAGTGACAAAGGTAGTCTCCAACGTAGCAAATCTTGGGATGAGTCTGATGACTTTGTTGCTTCAGACAGCTGCACGGGGCCAGATGAGAGAATAGCGCTCACTTGTAGCTCAGTGCTGTCTCGTGTATCTCCTGAACAAATGACAGCAACTGAAGAGTTTGCTGTCATTTCTTCCAAACATAATATGACTCATGCATACATTAACGATGTCCTCGATTTCTGCCGTCGAAGAGGCTTCTCTGACCTTTCAAAGGATGCTAGGACAGTTTTGAGAACTGAGCGCAAAGCTCAGGTGGGGCAAAATGGGTCTTTTGTGCACTTTGGCCTTGCAGCAGGAATTCGTCAAGTGTTGCCGCCGGGGCAAGTAGTTCCAAGTGAACTGAAGCTACAGGGAAACATCGATGGAGTCCCTCTTTACAGAAGTAGCCAGCTGCCTTTTGGCCCATTTTGTGCCGCATTACAAATGTGGAGGCATCACCACCATTTGTTGTAAGTGTGTATTGTGGTGCAGGGAAGCCACCATCTCTGCAGGATTATCTAGAGCCATTTGTGCGAGAGGTCTCGGAGCTTGCGTCTGAAGGGTTAAGCATAGGAGATGTTCGAGTACAGGTGAGCATTAAAGCCATGGTGTGCGATGCTCCAGCAAGGAGCTACGTGAAATGTATTGTTGGCCACACTGGCTATTATGCGTGTGAGCGATGCAACGAAAAAGGGCGGCACATTGAAAACAGGGTCACATTTCCCAAACTGCACGCACCAACACGAAAGAATGCATCATTTCGATCTCAAGAGAACAAGCGCCACCATTATGGTTTTTGACTATTCCTATCGCTTGATGTCGACATGATTGCATTTTTCCCATCTGAATACATGCACCTCGTTTGCCTGGGATTCATGCGACGACTTTTAAAAAATTGGGTATGCCAAGGCCACAGTAATAGATTGAGCAGACTGTATCGTTGCCAACTAAATGAACGCCTGCGAGAGGCATCCAAAGCATTTCCAACATATTTCCAGCGAAAGCCAAGGAGTACAGAAAAACTTGATCGCTGGAAATCAACAGAGTTTCGGACATTCCTCCTTTATGTGGGGCTTGTTGTCCTGAAGCCTCTTCTGCCTCCAACACACTACAAACATTTTCTAATGATTCATGTAGCTATCAGAATTTTAGCATCACCTCAGTACTACTGTGAATACAATGATTTCGCCAAAGATGTGCTGAGGTACTTTGTTCAAGAGTTTAGTGAGCTATACGGAAAAAAACAGCTTGTGTACAATGTGCACTCACAAATTCATCTTGCTGACCAGTGCCGGGACCATGGCCCATTGGATCAGTTTAGTGCATTCCCTTTTGAAAGCTATCTTGGACGAATGAAGAAGTTGCTGCGATCCTCCAACAAGCCACTTTCACAGCAAAGTAGGAGAATCTGCGAACTGAGGCACTCGTCCAAGAACCAAGTCGAGCAGAAACTGCAACATGTGAAGCCTGGAGACTGCTTCCTGATTGACAGTGCTCCTGTGGTTGTTCTGGAAATAATGGGCGACCACTTTGAGGGTGGGATTTTACCACATGCCAGGGACTTTTTCAAACTTCCACTCAAGTCGTCTCAGTTGAATATTTGGCGCTGCAACACCTTAAGTAATAGAAGTAAGGTCTGGCCTCTTGATGACCTCCGGAATACTGCTCAGTGCCTGAGGCTTAACTACAAGCAAGGACATGTTGTTGTTCCTCTTTTGCACTTTCACTGAAGCTGTCAGTGGTTGATTGACTTATATTAACCCAAACTGTCATAGTCAGTCATCTGACTGCCATATTGCTATGCCTCCAATGGCCACAATGTCTGTTCTGTATGAGGCCGACGGTTGGGCTAGTTGGAATTCAAAGACAAAGACATTTTCAAAGAAAAGTTATCCTTTTGTCTCTGCACCTCTTCTCATTTTTCTTACGTGCTGGACCGTGTCCTTGTTTGTTCTATTGTCATTGTCGCGAATCACCTATTCAAGCCATGTTCAAGCTATCTGCTTCAAGCATCTTGTCACTAATACAGACATTAGCACTATTGTCCACAGTGCTTGAATGGCATCCTTTGACCTGCACAGGTGGCATTTGGTGGTAACACTGGATTCGGGGTAGCTTACAACGGTGTATGGACTGCTGCACTGATGGTACTTCCCTAATCTTTCTCCTCACAGGCCTTTGTGTCTTCCGCAGCTGCAATTTCCTGAAGGCACTGCATTGCCACTGAGCAAAAGTAAAGATAACACATGGTAACTTTCATCAGCACACGCCAGGATGTGTTGTCTTGACTTTTGTTACATGGCACCTTCACACGCTACAGTCACCAAAGCCACAGTGGCCAGTAAAGTGAAAAAAGATAAAGGCAGCAGTGATCAGTGCAGTAGTGCAAGACCCAGTCCAATGACAGAGCTGCAAGCTCCCGCTTTGAGGACTGCACTTGCATACGAGCAGCAGACGATCAGAAAGTCCATCATATCAGTGCAGCAGCGTGTTCTCAGATGTAAGGTATCTAGAGCCAGGTGTTATCGGTAAATGTCGCCCAAGCAGGCTTAAGCATGCCATTCAAGCGTTTAAGCATGCTGATAACTGTAACCCGGACAAATTGCATTTCAAGCCACCAAGGTTCAGCCCCAGCTTTCATTTTTGCTTCTGATGTGTTTTCACCACATCAGGCTCATACTGCCATGTTTCTTGAGAAGTCACTGCTCTCACTTGGGCACATCACAACCTCCACGACTTGGGTTTTGATTCACCCAGCAGAGCATCTGAGCCATCCAGTTCTGCAACACAGAATCCAGCTGAGCCTGCACCTAACTTGCTGAAACTGTACTTGTGCTTTGGTACCTCCAGTTTCTACGTGTTGAAGAGCACTTCACCTGTGACAAGCTGCAGCATGGAACACTAAACGGCCCTTTTCAGGGCCACCCAAACTATATGACTGGTGGGGACGTGGCAGCTCCTACTCTGCACTCCATGACCCTCTAGAAAATTAGTGTGTATTTATGTATGTGTGTGTGCGAATAGAATATCATTTGGAATCTTGGGAAGTGCTTCTTGAAAAAATATATATAGAGAACAGCCTTTCTTTTCTAGAATAAACAGAAGGAAAGAGCAAGAGAATCAACAAACCATCTCTTTAGTAATCACAGAAAATACTGCTATGGAATGAAAGGAAATTAAAAATAACATAAGTAGGCAAGGTGAAGTGAACACGAAACCAAAGGTTTCCAGATTTGTGTTATCATGACAGTAACAGAGCGAAATGACAATGTAATGCCATTTGAGACTTCATCTGCGCAACTGTTGAGTGTCTTTTAAATGCTGTTGCAGTCAGGTTAAGCTTTCTAGTGCTAGGCACCCTATTCTTGCAATCTTATACTCTCAAAACTCTGGGATGAACTTTTGCAACCAGCATGTTTTGAGTACAGCCGCCTTCTTTTAGAAAACAAACCACCATAAAATTCAGGAAGTTGCAAGCAAAGTAAGTGACAGAACAGAAGCTAGACTTACAAATGTTAGCTTATCTTCACAATGCCCAGCATGTAATTTTTGATATGCAGAGTTTGGTACCTCAAAATGCCAATTTAAGTGTGGGAAGGCTTATGTGAAATTCACTGTAGTGTCTTTGACACACCGAACCTAAGGTTTCATTATGGGTAGCTCAGATGACCAATAATAATTACTAAGTTGTAAATAGGGTGTGTCTGCACTCACCTACACAAGATTCAAACATTATTCTAAATGCATTCTTTCTCGGTGAGCATAACTGATTGAATGCTTGCACATCTAGAGCGGTGTTTCTTAAGTATGTTTCCAAAAGCTCAATTTCAAGAGTTGTGCATGCTTTTCCTATCTGATACACACAATTAAAACTGGAGGTAGAGCCACATTCACAACAAATAAAGAATGCAGGTAAGTGGTCACCTGTGTGCCCATAGGCAGCAAAGAGTAATGTTCACGCATTCTATCATTAATGCGCTTACCAATCTGGAGGATGTGAACCATGCCATATGTCACAAATGAATTTTGTGGCATGTGAACTCTGTGGCATATTTTGACATGCAGACACCCTTGAATTGGTTACCAAATGGCTACAGAAGCCATCAAGCATGCTCTGTGCAGAAAACAGCACATTCACATTATGCCTCTTCTCTACTTTCTTATGCGAAAATGCACAAACATGAGATAATTTTCTGCTTAGTGTCTGCTCTGTCATGATCACCTTGTTACGTATATATTGCTTCCTATCTCACTTCTTTTACATTCACTGTGACACCACAGCAGTTGCACTACTGATGCTCATCAGCTTCCAGGCAACAAATTTCTTGCTGACAGCTCAATTCATTTGAGTGAATGCAGCACTCTTTCCAAGCATTAATAACAACATGCCTAGCACTACAAAAATGAACTGCAACAAGGCACAGCAACTGAGTTTACTAGAGCCTGCCTAGATTGCAACATGTGCAGTCCCCATCAGGCTTAGCCCAAGCAGTAGAGCAGGTTAGTGATTTTCAGCACCTCGCCTATCTAATCCTTACACCTTAACTGCAGCAGTTCTAGCTGCTTCCACACATGCAAAAAGATAGCACCAACACAGTATATACATCTGCATCTATGCATGCAGCATGCACATCATCACTGGAGCAGCCTTTTGGTGTGCTGCTAGCCTAATGGAAGCAAGACATTATTCCACACTCAATTTTACATTATCTTCAGCTGTGCCGTGGAAGCCGAGACACGGCACCATTACGGTATCCATGATTCCTTGTGACATGTTCTTATATTTGTCATGCACGTGTTGTTTTCGACATGATGCCAATTACGAATAGAGCTTATAAGTTTAACCACTGCCTCCCACCACATCAAAGGTACACTAAAAAGCAAAAATAAATCATCTTACACTCATAAACTATTCTTTCATACTTTTTTCATTCATTTGCCAGGAACAGATTGAGTTTTACTTCAGAATGTAAGAGCCAAATGTTTTTTTCTTCTTTATTTTAATGTCGTACTGGCACATCAATATGTATGAAAGACGTCAGTGTTCTCTCATATTCGGGATATGTTAAGAGAGGGGAAGTACGAAAAGGTTTCTAAGCTTATTCTTTGGCTCCTGTAGAATGAAGTCATTTTTACCAGTTAAACCAGCATACTCATTTAGATCTTGTCAAAATTCAAAACGTCGCATTGAGCTGGTGCCGGAACTTTACTGCAGCACCACCACTCATCTTTCACTTGTGTCTGACTTCTAAGCTGCCTCCTAACAGTGGCCGTTTTGCTATTGCTGTGCATAATTTACTAATACAGCATAAATTGGTAACCCTGTCTAGCACATCTTTAACGTGAAATGTAACATTGCTGTTACAGTTGTGCCTAACTTGAGGTGACCGCGCGGTTATGAAAACAGATACAAGAACCGTGAGAATTTTTGTTTGCGGAATGCCATGGGACATAATGACAATTTGGTTTGAGTGAAAGCACTAGCCACTCAGGCTTGCACTGTGTCATGCTAAACATACTCTGCTTCTCAGGTCGTGGTATATAATCTATGGTATACTATGTTAGCAGCAGTGCATTAAGACAGGCTTCCTTGTAGGAGCATGCAGAAACAATAAACAACATACAAATTTTGTGTACATGTGACTTTTTGAAGCTTAGCACCATTTTATATGCCCTATATAGAGAGACAGATTAGAGACATGTAAGTATTTGTTTAGTATTCAGGAAACAGCATGCAAACAAAGAAGACTGATAAAGAAGCAAGGGGAAGTGCTGCTTTGCAACTGAGGTTTTATAGATGCTTTGTGCAGTGAGATATACAACAAAAATAAAAGCATAACAGCCTACTAACTTGAAAATAAAAAGTGCAACTATCTATGCACTAAAGAACATCTTTATAATTCAGGGAAACGGAAGGATAACTGCTGTGTGTTCCATCCATTCTGGTGTTGTACATATGTGTAATATTCTGCATGGTCAAGCTGCGTATTGCTGTGATAGATGATTCTTTAAACAAGTATGTGGCTGCACTGTTGATAACTGACCACAATGTGGTTGTTTGTTGGCTTTTATGCTCCTGCAATATTACATCAACGCAACTTCGTGTTTCTCCTATATAACCGAGTCCATATAATAAATTTTGCCTCCAGCTCTTCAAATGGCTGGACCTGTTTCAAGCACCACTGCCCCTATTTTTAATGAAGCATTACTTGTTTATAGCAGCGTAAAATTTGTAAGCTCATATTTGATTGCGTGACAGGATTATGACTTGGAACTTGCACTGGGCATCCGCTTCATCCTGTAATATGGCATGTGCCTATGGGGCTGTGGTGTCTCCATGTTCATTTCTTCCCCATACATATGCTTCCTGCCAGTTCGAGCTTTCCTGGAAAATCATCTTCTGGAACATGCATTTGCTAAGAGGAAGTTTCTCATCATCAGTGTGTTACCTGGAGAAAGCCTCATTGCATCAATAACTCAAACACAAAAATAAGGGCCTAAGGACAGCTGGAAATGCTCATTTTTTAAACAATATAAACATCACATGCCACCCATATGAAATAATTGAAAACAGCATGTTGGTGTAGTTCTCAAAGATGTTCCAAAAGTGAAATCTCCTTGCGACAGTGCCATCAGCACACAGTTTCTAGGGAACACCTGCAAACTGGAGCACGTAAACAAGTTTCTTAAAAGCAAGAACATTCACTCCGGCATTACACTTTTATGAGGCTATACATAGGCAGGCTAAACTTAAATGCACATCACTGAAAGGCTCAGGGAAGAACATTGTACATGCAAACAAACTGACAACACACCCAAAGAAAGCTGACCATACATTGTGGGATGTGTACCTACATATCAAAGCACAGTGACGCAACTAGAATGCATTGAAATGATAAATGTAAACGCATGCTATTGGCCGCTCTACTGAAGAAAAAAGTATTGCATGTGCCGAAGAGAGAGACTGCACATGTGTATGAATAAAGGTGACATCTTCATTGTTTTGACAGAAAAAGAAATGGTATACAAAAATGAACAGATGTGAGTTCGGAACTCATTTCATCTGTCGCTGTATCTTCTAATTACATGTCTGCATTAATAAGTGCCACTAGCAGCATGCATTGCCATGAAGTGTTGTCAACTAACCATGCTTGTGCATTGCTACTCTCTGGTTCCAAAATAGTGCTATCAGTTCAAAACTATACATTTAAATGCTTTTGCTTGCTACCACAAAGTGTATGTTACTTGCAAGCACCTACTACAAGCACCTACGGCCCGACCTGACGTGCCGCCTGGGTTGTAGATGTTTTCTTTCTCTCTTGCGCCGTTCCCGCACTCTTGATCGCTTGTTGTAATTGCTCGTTTTCGTGTTCTCCACTCCTTTGAACTCACAGTTCTCAAGAACCACCCACTGCCGGAAGCAGGTATCTGCGTAGTGGTGACAAGTCAGCTGGACCAGGAGACGCTGAGTGATGTGGGTGTATCTCCGCCAGATCGCCCTGTTTGCGTGGCGTGTGCAGCTGGACATGTTTCTTGTTCCAGTCATCAGCATCCTCGCGGTATTGCATTTTCTGGGTGCTGCCGTGATGTATTCAACGGCAGTGGTCACAAGTGTTGTAGCGGGACTGACTCTATTCCTCATGACTACAATAATGCCACTGATAGTGACTTGTGCCACTCTGGCCGGCATCATAGGACCTGAAATTCTAGGACACCAGATGATCACAACGTCGCAGTTCGCCCAGAAAGCATTTGCTCTGACGACAAAGCTGCTCAACCTGAGTGCAGAGTTTGCTGATAACGGCCTTCAGTTCCTGGATTTCGCTGCAGAGGCCCTTCTGACAACATGGCACACAATTCGTCCGCCAACGACTGACAACGACAATGCGGCGGCGGAATAAAACTGAAATGTGATCTTCCTAGATGATACAATTCTTTTGTTGCTGTTTAGCGTAAGAACATGTTGCTGTTATTACGCAACGGCGATGCTCATACACGAATTGTCTGAATTACTACAAAAAAATTTCCGGTTTTACGTGCGAACACCAAGATCTGAGTACGAGGGATTCCGTAAGGGATGTGCATGATATTTTGTTTACAATCTGGGGTTGGTCAACGTGCGCCTAAATCTAAGTACCCGAGCGTTTTTGCATTTCGCTGCCATAGTAGAACCCACAACTCCGAGCTCAGCAGTGCACTGCGCAACAGTCGACCTCATTAGAGCAGTTACGCATACACAGACAGACTCAAAGTACACAACAGCAGTGAACGAAGAATCCTGCAAATACAACAATACGCAACTGTAGACGTATGACGGGCATGAGGAAAAGAATTTAACTTCAAGATGTGCGCAAGCCGTTGGATCACCGTTTGTACTAAGAGGGACAGCCGCTTTAAAGTACCCATCTCGATTTTATCTTTTTAGCTTGGTTGACATTTCGTGTATAGCTGTTTGCAGCAAAAAATATTAGTAATAACAAAGCGCAAATATCGCGTAGGCTTTCACATCTTCGCTGAAAAAACGCAGCGCTGAGTATTTCCTGTACGACTCCTTAACGACTCAGGAAGCAAAAGTAGACTACAAGTGTTCCAGACTCGTCTTGACCCAGCTTGGCTCGGCTAGCGCTAAATTAAGCACAAATATAGACGTATTCTGTGCAGCTTATAGTAAATGTCTTCAAGCCTTCTGCTATAAGATCTGATGGAGACGTGAAGGCTCTAGTACGTTTTTAAAGTCGATCTCCAAGCCTTAAAGTAAAATTCACGTGGAGTTTACCTCGAGCTTGCGACCATTCGTTCGACGACACCATGAGCGGAATGATTAGGCAGCACCCTCTCAATAATTTTCAAGTCCTCTCCACCGGTAACATGACATCACGTTAAGTGACCGTGCCGGCACTGCGCTTCGCTATTTTAAAGCATTGCACCCGTTTGCACTGCAGTTAGGGTACTGCCGCACATAGCTGCCAAATTTTCAAACTGTCTGATGCAGTAATTTGTTCATTTGTCTTTCGTGGTTGCCGCAAAAAATGAAATGGAGTAGTTTGTGCCTGCCTAATACTGTTCTTTATCTGCTTTATTTATAATTGGTTTCTTTATTACAGGATATTACTGACGGGGGGACAAGAGTGGAAGAGTAGGAGCGCGGGAAGTAAAGAAAAAAGAAAGGCAGAGAGAAAAAAAAAGGGGGGGGGCGAAGCCAGGGCGACGCCAAGACATAAAAAGAGAGAGAAAAAAAAAGAAAGAGGAAAAAATTTAAGAAAGACGGGGGCCTGGGAGTTCGTTCGGGATGCGGGAGGATAGGAAGCATATAAGGGTATCGTTGACGGCATGTTTTTGTGGCATTAGAAGAGACGATCAGGCGGTCAGTGCGTGACTAACACCAAAGAAAAAAAACATGAGTTGAAAGAGTGACATGTACCATAGCAGCAATACGTCGAGTAGTTTTGAAGTAGTTAAGATGGCGACGAGGAGTCTGCGGTGCAATGTATGGGGTGACTGAAAGGCAGCGGCATGGTCTTTCAAGGGGCAGCGCCCCAGTCGCTCAGCGTAGGTGTCGCTACGGCGGCATCCAGAAATTGCGATACCCTGGGTTGAGGCGCCGAAAAAGGCATATTGACTTCGGAATGTGTTGGTGAGGGGGTTTCAAAAACTATATAAAGAAAAAAGAAGGGAAAAGAGAGGGGGGACCGAAACCGGAATAACAAACGGGAGGGTGACGTGCGCAGAAGCGGGCGGGGGCAAGTGTACATAGGATAAGGGGTTCGTGCAGTTGATATAGTAGGCGTAAAAACCTGGAAGAGTATATTAAATCGAGTAGTAGGCAGGAAAATTTTTTTTCCAAATAGAAGAGTAGGTGAGGTTAAGAATTAAAGTTAGCTGGTAGCATAATGTATTTTGTGTTTTGGTTGATGATATTAGAATTTCAGATTTAAGTTACCGCTTTTAAAGATTCTAAGTGAAGCATTGTGTAGCTAGTTCAACCACTGTAATAAGAAACCATTATACGCCAGCAGTGAAGCGTTCGCAAGAGCATTTTTATTGCGTTGGAAGGAACTTGCATCCACATTTATTGCGTTTACTTTTTCTTCAGATTTGCTGCTTTCCGGGCTGCCGCCTTCTGCTGCGCACTGTCTTGTATTGTGTCATTTCTTACTTTGCAAAAATTGCTTAAAACTACATTGGTTGCAACACGAACTACCAAACGCAAGAGAGTTTGTGCAGAATGACGATTCTCGCATGTCTCAATGTCTGGTTCTTCCAGGAGAGAAATCGTCTGCGAAAACGCAACACCACGCTGATTACCACAGTAGAGAAAATCTTTCGCGTTGGCTCCATAAGACAATTTCTTTGCAACTAATTTCGTCATCAGTACCATATGCACTGTGCATGGCTTCTGAAACTTCAGCCTTCCTCTTGATAGGTTATCTATCATTGCTGTGTTTGCCGCTTCAATCTCACGGTTTTCAATAACCAGTGTGCTGAAGCAAATGGAACATGAAAGCTTCTTTAAAGCAGCATAAGCAGCGTATCCTGCAATGTAAACAATGGCATTCATATCGCTCTTCTAGCGCGTCCGTCTGAAGCTTTCCCAGCAAGACGTACTTAACGTGAAGTACCTCTAAGCAGTACCACGAGAGCTCAACCAGGCAATAGCACGTCAGTCGCAAAGCACTGTGCGTCTTTTTCGTAAGCGAGCCACTGCTGGCGCCAATTCGTGTCCAAGCGTCCAGCCAGTCGACAACTGCACACAGGAATGTTAACTGTGTGTCGTCAACAGACCTTACAGGATACTGCATGCTTTCCCTAAGCCTCTGGCCTTTGCAAGGGTTTCTTACATTGACTATCTGCCACCATGTGAGGATAACGTCAGTGAAAAAGAGCGGTCGACTCAGCTTGTGCAATCTTGAACGGGGAACCATGTGTTCTAAGTGCATTTGACACGAACTCATTCATGACACCCAGGACGAGCTTCACATTTTTCCGTTCCAGAGGGGTTGGATTCACGGCTTTTGCATTCAATCTGTAGTCAGCCTTCACAAGCCATGATTTATCTGCAGAATAAAGCTGCCGCACAGCTGCAAAAGAAGCAGCTTTCATACAAGGTGGTTTTTCTGGTTGATCCAATTGTTCCGGACGCACTTCAAGAGATGCGCAGGATATACAACGTAGAAAAGAGGACGAGCTTCGTCTGCTGGATGGGGATAGACAATGCTCACTTGAGCGCTTGCAGCAAATTAGGACATCTTGCGGTTCAGAGTACTGTTGTCTGTTACTACAGCGATAACGTTAAGGCCCATTTCCTCAACATTTAGGATTATGTTCTTCGCATGTTCATGCAAAATTTCTGCGCTCATTTTCCTCACAGGCAGCATGTGAATTATGTCCTTATTTGCAGAAAGGAGCGACTGTAACACGAACACATCAGCTGTTGTGGCGGGTTCCGGGGAATGAACCGATGATCCTACTATTGTGCCCCCTTTGTAGTCGAAGTATGGTTTTAGGTGGATCTCACCAATCATCAGGGTGACGGTCTTTTCATGGTCCTGCATTGACTTCACTCGTTCTCGCATGTAGGAAAGGTAGCCTGTTTGGTTTTGCACTAGAAGAGGGTCAGCTTTGTAATTTGAGCAAACACGCCGGAGTGTGGAAGGATGGGGCAAGATCATTCTTGATGCAGCTCTTGTGAAGTGATAGGTGTGAGGAGAAATTCATAATACATGTGAATACCAACAGTTCTGGACTATACACACGCTGCTTCGCAAGAGGTTCTATCTGCTCACCCAGAAATTTCAACAAAGCAGAGTGTTCTTCCGGCGTATCACTGTACTCAATGACGTCTGCAAGAAGTGAACCGACTAAGTGGAATACTTTAGTTTCCTTCGACTCTTTCGTCACTCCAGGTATACCATGGAAGTGTTTCTCGATCTCCTCTAGCAACAAGGACAGACTGGAGGTGTCACATACTTGAATTGGCACTGTGCTGCCCCAAGCAAGCGACTGAAGCTTCACTCCGTTCTGGAAAACGGAAAGTAATAGATCTGCGAGAACTAGCAAGGCGCATTTCACATTAGGTGAAGGATCGTTCTCAATGAGGAGAAACCTAACGCACTGTTCATCGACAGAAACAGTCCAAAATGTTGTGTTGCAAATTCCAGACAGCTTAGCTTTTAGTTTCTCGTATGATGAAACTTTCTTTTCTGTTCAAGTTCATTAGATACAGGGTATCTTTTCATAACCTCCTGTAGCGCAGCGTTTTCTCTTCTTGCTTTTTTGGTGTCTGGCGATTCACTGCGTGCTGGCACTGAGGAAAAGTATTTTGGACAGTTTGGGAACAGAGAAGGCACAACACCCTTCTTCAACTGCAACCTATCACGCTTCACCTCTATTGTTCCTGTCCAACTTGATGAGACAACGTCATGATGAAGTCATCTCCATGGAAGTGCAGTTCACGTACCTGCGTGAGAAAATGAAATGAGGCAAGGCCATTCGTCAAAACTGTATATTGCCTAAAACGCTAAGTAAAAAGCATCTTAAGAGTGTGGGCGTTTTCCACATTTGCCATGCAAACAGACAAGCATTGTGGCAGGCAGAAGAGGCGCAATTTGTACTAAGGATGATCATCAAGGTATACGAGCTAAAATGCGAGAATGAAGATCGTTTGGGCGTCCGTAAAGTTATTATTCGTGTACAGATGTACGCAGTCTAGTGCTCATCCGCGGAAATAAATGCCTGCTGTCCAATCCGTACATTATTTAAAATGCTCTCACTGCGTACGAAGGGTGCTCTCCATTCTTGTAGTCATAGCCCAAAACAATCGCAACAGCTCACGACAAAAAAAAAAAAAAAATCCGTGAAGCAAAGCTTCAGTGCCTTACCCTCGAATGCGCTGTAGGTGTGAAATCTTTCCGTGGAATGGCTCACAACCATGCTTTCTGCAGTGCTTCGTCTCTTGGAAAGCAGTAAACACGCACTTTTGGGCCATTGTCATAGTTTACACGGCACCGGGGAACACAGCACCGGCGCATATTTCACGAAGTTACACTCACCGCAGCAAGGCAGGCATTCAGCGATGAACTACGGGTGAGCTTCCCATTCCTACGGTACTATACAGTTTACACGTATGCACGCCACAAAAGAAACAGCCACACGGACAAGATACTGTAGACGTTGCAGAGGTTGTCTTTAAGTAAACACAAGTAAACACAATAAAACACTGGTCTACAAAGACAGGAACTTGTATTGCATTAGAACCATTGCAAGGTGAACAGGTGGCAACGACTGACTGACGCCGCTGATACTGCTTGCGATACAACTGAACTAGACGCCGGATGAGACGACCGGCTGCGCTCAAGTTCACTGCGCGCGCTTCACGCTAGATCGTGGCGAACGCGGCAACAGGGACGGCGTCGGCATTGGCGTTTTTGCTGTCTCTTGCGGGAATGGTCATGCCGCTCGAGCAGCCGGACACATGGTGTGACGTAGCGCGTGTGGAATGGAGAGGCCAGGAGGGGCCTGAAGAATATTGAGAGGGTGTTGGATTACGTCGGTATATTATCGTCATATCAAAGCGAATGCTTCTTGCTTCCGTCGTCTGCTGCATACAGGCCGTCGTCTGCTTGATTAGACAGTTTTAGTTACACGTACGTAGAGGCTTTGCGTACGTAGAGCTTCTACGGGTGAGCAGTGCGCATGCGTAGAACGTAGCGGGCACGCGCGCGTCTCACGGACGTACGTGAGATTCAATTCTTTGCGTGCGTTTGTTGCGCACGTAGACAGCTTCGCGCGAGAGTTCCACAAGATCACGAACAAACGATAGCGGGCCGCGCGCGCGCAGACGGCTCGCATCGAAACACGGCGACAGGATTGAATTGGCTTCCGCCGTGTTCACATTTCCCGATAGATGGAGCTACGGGGTCCCTCTTGGCGCGCGTCGCGTACGTGTAGCTAAAAGCGTTTCAGATGGCGTGCACGTAAGGTGCGTAGGGTTTTCACGTTTGCGTACGTGAAGCCTCTACGTACGTGTAACTAAAACTGTCTATTATCTAGAATGCGTGTACCCGGGAAACGCAATAAGTCATCGTACGTTGGCGCCAACGTGCTTGCTTTAACGCGACAGCGTTAAGGAGCTCGTGTCGCAGAAAAGCCGGTGTCGTCGGCGTCGGTGTCGGCGTCGGCGGCGTTGGCCGTGAGCGATAAATCCCAGCAGGCACTTCATGAATAAAAAACAACTTGCAAGATGGGCTGGGTGGGAATCGAACCAGGGTCTCCGGAGTGCGAGACGGAGACGCTACCACTCAGCCACGAGTTCTTTTTTTTTCTTTCTTTCATGGTATTTATTACAGTAGCAGCAACCCGATATTCACCAGTTGTGCATAGTCAGAGTATGGAGAGCACAATCATAGTCACTCAGAGAAAAGGCATCGTTCGTACTGTGGGTAGAAATGTGGCTTCACTTTAGAAGGGTGGTAAGGATAGGCACCTCACCAAAATGGGGTACCAGTCCGGCTGGGTATCAAGTCCATCATAAACCTGCTTTAGGTGTAGTGTCATTTGGATGAAATTCACCCTTGTAGGTACAACCGTTTCGGCGTTTCGGTCCATCATTCGCGTTTTCCACAAACTGTACATTCCGATGAGAAAAAACATATCGAAAGGTGCACTATTATCAGCGGTCGGCAGCAGGTATCGCACAGTATGAGCGTTGATGTCAAAGTCTTTTTTTAAGGTCCGTTGGAGGACATCCCAAAATAGTATGGCGTCGGTGCAGCTAATAAAACAGTGTTCAATCGTCTTCAGTAAACAGTGTTCAATCGGCATCTCGCCGGGTAAGGTGGGCCGCTCCTAGAGATCGTGCATTTGTAAAACAGGGGTGATCCCGGAGATGGCGTGATGCTGATCTCTGAGACAGCGTATTCCGCGGTCACTTGCATCATGTGGGTGGTGCGGTTGCAGCTTCCGTATCTTGCTGATTTGTCGAACCGGACCGGAATAACAATAACCACCGCGGTGGCACGGTGGCACGGTGGTTATTGACCCTTTTCACGCGGATCCCGTGGACGCTGTCATGTTTGATCACGCGCTTATGCGTTCATTGGCTGCCTCAGCTGTCTCCGTTGCCTTTGTGTTTACAACGGGTGTACATGACTCCTCTGCAAACATCTGCTTCGGCGGATATTGTAGACGTTGACAGGGTAGTAGACACGCGAAGCTTTGGATGCAGCTGCTAAGGACATGCAAACGCTTTTGGAGCTCAACACGTTTTGTTCAAACGGTGGGAGAAGCGTATACGGGGCTTGTAATAAAAGCAGGGATAAAAATGTATTCCATTCTATCCTAACATTCCGCTTATGAATTAAATCAGTATCAGGGTGTTAAGCTCTTTCTTCGTTATTTAGCAAATACTTTTAAGCGACGGCCTGCCATGTTTCTAACTCAGTAAAGCTCCCCGGGCGTTCATTTACCGATTGTTTGTTTTCTGCCTGATCGCTCGCGGGGGCGCTCAGTTGGGATAGGTTTGTTCTTGCTGGACACAAGGCTGGTAACGTCGATGTTCTGTACGCTGTAATAGCTTGTAGCAAATACGTATTATCGCTAGTCACTAGCTTACTGCGTGGTCCGTTACGAAAGGTTCAGCTTCGAATATTCGTGTGCTGTCGGTGTAGCCGCCGTTACCCATGCATGCTTCGGCGCACTGATACGAGTATGCACCCGTTGACTTATTCTTGATAGATTGGCGATAGAGTGGGTGTTTGCGTGTGAGTTGGGGTGAGTGTGTGTAGATAACGAGCGGGAAACTTACTATATGCCAAGAAGCGGAGCTACTCCCTTTGTCAACGTATAACTAGCGGTACTCACCAGTGAGGACATTCCGCGGATGAAGCCCTTTCCTTGGAGGTTAGCGCTGCAACGCTGGCGCATGCATAGACTTTTTCGTATCCTCGAGGAAAGCCGTGCTTCTCGAAGAGCCTGCAACACAACCAGTCCTTATGTACAGCAACGCTTCGCGAACTTGGAGGCACGGTTTCATGCTGAGCCTGAATATGCCACTCGCAATTTTTGCAGCTTACTGTGCATGCCTTCACTCCATGCACCGCTCCATATTTTGCACCGTGAGTGGAGAACAGTGCGTTAGCGAAAGCCAGGTTGCATTTCCGACGGCTGATCGCACAGAAGCAGTGCAGAAGAGGTAACAGTTTCGTAATCGTGCGCTTTCGCCGAAACAACGTCTGGCGCCTACTGGCGCCCTGCCGAAAGCGCCATCCCGCCCCACTGGAGCAGACTGCTTCGCGAAAAGGGTCAGTAGTGTATTGTGTTATTCTACTGAGTACGAGGTTGCAGGTTCGATTTCGGCCTCGGCAACAGCATTTCAACGAAGCCGGAATGCAGAAGCGCTCCTCTACCATACTCTAGGTGGTCAAAATTAATTCCGAGTTGGTCATTGCCGGAACATTCTTCCAGCATAATGAGCGCAGGTCTGTCAGATTTGGCAACCCATTGCCCACCATGTGCTTGCACGTCCGCATTTGACTGCACACCCACAAACTCTGGAGAAATAAAGATGAAAAAAGCCACCTCATGTCAGAGACCTTTGATTGGTAAATGTGGTGACAGGTTTGTAAGCAAGCTGTCACTTGTGCTACGCAGCAAAGAAAAGACCTTTCTGGATGTATTTAACATTAGTAGTATTTAACTGATGTATGTAACTGTAGTATACTCAATATCTTGAGTATACCGGTATTCTTTCATAGTTGGCGTTGTGGTTGAAGGTAATGGCTGGCGTACGGGTGTACGCGTGCGCGAGTTTTTCTGTTTATGGGTTGTTTGTAAGAAAAAAAAAACTTTTAGTCGCAAATAGGGCTCGTGTTACGTCTTTCTTCTTTTTACTTGTTGGTTTGTTCGCGCTCTAATAAAGGTGCAGTTGTACCGACACGCCTTGCCAGCTGCCGTTCTTTAATTCAGAGTCCCCAGCAACGGCGTGCTTCATCATAGATCGTCGTTTTGGCACTTGTAAAACCCCAGAACTTATTTTACGTAATCACTACGGCACAGAACTTGTACAGAAGTTGTAGTGTAGAAGTTGTAACGTAGAAATAGTGTAGCGTAGCCCTGTAGAACACTTTTATAAAGTTTAATTTAATGATTCGTGGAAGTTTCTCTGGGCATAGGTGCCACGATGTGATATTATACTTGATAGACTTATAGCGAGGTTACATTAACAAATACAGTAGTGCTTGTGTAGATTAGTGCAGATTCATCCGTGTGGTTCCTGTGGCTACCGGAATTGTGATAGAAAATTTCAAACAACTTTAGCTTTGTTAATTTTTAACGCTTAGCGCAAAGTCAAAGTGAATGCAATGCGCGGGGTTGCTTTGCGCAGGTGGTCTACGCGGGACAGAGCTACCCGGTTGGCGCCGTTAAGCTGAAGACAGCTGAGCAGCCAGATGCTCACGTCGGTATCACCGCTGGCTCAACGATGGCTGCCGTTCTCGCAGCGGTGGCCACAGGCGTGGGGTTTCTCTTGCACCACCGACGACGTCAACGAGTCGAAGGCACCTGGCAGACCAGCTACGTCGTTCGCTTCGGCCAGCGTCACAACAAGAGCGACTCTCTGGCTAACGCATCCAATCGTGAGGGAGCTTGAGTTCTTCCTATTCTATAGGCAAAACGAGGTTCTCAATTAACCCAGCTATCTTCATACATTCGAAAACTCAGAAGGCAACTTTCGACGAGAAAAAAACAAAAGACACCAGTGTTGTGGTGTAGTCAGACTCAAAAAAAATATCAAATTAGAACATGACAGGAGCCGGTGTCATATTTTGGCAGTTTGTCTGTTGGGAATCACAAAACCCGCACACTTGAACTAACACATAAAATGGATTTGCGTCGGCAACTACAACTTCCATACGCAACAGATCCTATTCGCCTGGCCAAACGAAGCCTTAACGCATCCAGAAAATGGCTTGCACCTTTGGACAGCGCTTCTCCCTTGTCAAAGCAATATATCAGGTACTGCGCGTGGTATATTGCAGAAGCTAAACATCTGCTATTATTATAAGAAGAGAAATCACGGCCTACTATAAAGGAAAGTAATATATCATTACTTGTTACTGGGTTAGTTGGTTCAAATTATTCTTGCGCAATAGGTCGCGAAACAATACGAAGTAAGAACAGCACAGGAAAGAGCGTCCTATTACACCACCACAGGCATGAATCATCTATAGACTAACAACAACTAATGGTGAGAGAAAAAAAGAAACGTTGTTTGCTAGTTCCTTTTAGTGATACGAATTTAACGGAGAGGCTGCGCAAAATAATACTGCTGGTGGAAATTTTCCACACCAGAATTGTGTTAACGCGAACATTTATTTAGGTAAAATCATGTTAACGCATGCACACAAAGAAAGGAATTCTTCCTGTAAAGTCTACTTCTAAATGTCGTTTCACTCACTGAGAAATGTTACTCATCCAACTGTTATTTTTATGCTTCAGTGCTGCTTATATACAACACGTTTACGGTTGATGTGACATTGAACAACGGCCTTTCTATATCTGCACCAAAAAAGGGAAGAAAGGGCGGGGAGTTTAAGTGGAAGAGAAACATTTGGTTTGCTACCCTTCACTTAAGTAAGGATAAGGGGAGACAAAAAGATGGAAAGAAAACTACGAAAACAAACGACATGTTCGAAAGAAAAAATGTCTCGCTTTTACGTCCCATCCAGTCGCAACGCTAAGTATCATCATGTTTTTCTGATGTTTTTTGTGCAGACCACTTTCGAGAAGGCAACGTTGACGCCCAACAAGCACTGATGGCCACCCCGTTTGACGTTGATGAAGAAACCAGAATGATGCTTCAAAGAAAAAACTTACTCATCGATCGAAGGTGGCTTCACTTGGGTCGTGTCATCGGGCAAGGTATCTAGTCGTGACTGTCTGAGTGACCTTTCTTGTTTCAAAAAACGTCAAGCCATTTCTGGAACCGTAGCTCTGCCATTCTGTGGAGGCAGCCGACTGAACTATCAGAAGAAAAGACTAGTGAAAGGTGAAAGTGTATTTTTCTATAGATAAATATAATGCTTTGTAGATGGAGAAATTATGAATTAAGGTGTTTTATATCATACAGGTGGGCCTATTCTTTCACCAGATGAACTTATCTTTGTCGGAAACTAGGTCGAAACGCCATCGAAGGGCCATACCATCTGGCGTTCTTCACAGTGACCTATCTTTTTGTAATTGGAAAGACAATTTAGACAGCATGCTTTGCTGGAACTCGGAGATGCGAATGAAATTTGCACAGTTCACTTTCCACTACATGCTCATAATCACAAATTGATTTCTATTACGTAATGAATGGGTACATGATATAATATGCAAGAGGAGATACCGAAATAAAGTGAAAAATATAATGGAATCACGTTGCCCCATTTAACCTTTTGTCATCGTAAATACCCTCCTCTCGCCTTGTTATGCACCCACAATCAACGATCCGCATAGGATCTCTGGATGATTTGTTATTGAGTAGTAGTCACTCGGAGCGCAAGCTAACGGCAATGGACTCATTACGTTCTCCACTGCATGAAACCAATTTTACGGCGACGTTCACAGAAACTTGTATACATTCTGCAACAGGTTTGCTATCAATGAAGTTAAATAATTTAGGTGGACCTGAATAATTGTAAACTAGGCCCATTTTACGAAATAACACAACAGCCGTTGCCACACACAGCTGTTTATAAAGTCAAGGTGGTCTGTTGTTGTCTGCTTGTGTGTTTTGTATTTATTGCAATAGTAGAAAATATGCCGACACTTCAGGCGAATTTTTGCCGTTGCTCTGACGCTACGTATAAAGTTCAAGTGCGATAAGAACGACTGTCCCGCGCACCATGTGCTGTTGGTGCGAGGGCAAGCGTGCGAGGGTACGTTGAGAAAGGATGGATCTCTAATGTTGGAGATCACGTGATCGAGCGCGCGTCTGATGAGGAGAGCGTACGTATGTTCCTACTGGCCGGTCGTGGCTGCGCATGGCTGTGCGCGCGGCTGAGCGCGTACGCGGCCCGCACGCCATATATCTGTAATCTGCGACACGCGCAAATGCCAAGGTCGAGACGAAATAGCTGGTGGCTTGACGCGCTCTGTCTCCCGCGCACCTAGTCTTGAGGGTCGTGTAACCTCATAATTTCGGAGACATGCTAAAGTGAGAGGCATCAACAGGCGGTAGCTCCTCGCTGCAGGCGCTCTTCCGCACGCCAGCGTTGTGACAACCAGTATTTGCGGTCATCGAGTGATATCTTTTCATGTTTGCCCGTGCCCGCGGGAATAACCACGCTCGTAATTTAGTTAAGCGAATGTTTACTTGTACTTACATGGCCGATAACACTACGAACATTACTTCATGTAATTGTCTACTACTTGGCTATCGCTATCAATGTTTTGCCTTTCTGGCGAAACTAGGGCATTTTTATTTTGTTGTATTATTACATTCGCCGCTTCTCACAAGGGCCCGCTGGAAGTTTATCGGGCATACCCCATATCGGATTTTGAAGCGCTGGTGCTTGCAGCATGTTCCCATTTAGCAACAATACTTCACGCTGCTTCTAAGCTTTATTAATGCAACATATGTTGGTAAGGAAAGCTTGCAACATCTACACTTCCGAATTAGGTCAAAAAAGTGCGTAGGGCTGGATACTTTTGTGTCAGAAAACAAATTTCATTGGGAGATTTTATTGAATGCCGGAAGATAACTTGTCATAAAAAGCGTATATTCATTTTCTTTCCACCAAAAGGTCATTTCGGTTGTGTCTACCTCGGGACAATCAAACAAGAAGACAAAGGTCAAGTTCAAGAGGTGGCAGTTAAAACTCTGCATAACCGTATGTATTCCTGCGGTTTCACTTTTCATTCTGAGCATTTTCTTTTTACATTCTGGCGGCGTTTCAAATAGACATAACTTTTAAAGCATATTTGAAGGGCAGTTGTTACACGCAGCAAACTAGTGATCGAAAATGGTGTATGATGTTTTGGTAAGTTGTGCGGCTAAGGAGCACATAGGTGAAATTTTATATTCCAGTTCTCTTCATAATTTATTTTTGCTATTGTATGGGTTTATATGTAAGCCACGGCGCACCAAGCTAGACTAAGAAATAAAACGAGCTATTCAGTTTTAGAGAAGTGCGGCATCAAAATATTTCCACTCGGAGGACACCCTGCCTTCCAAAAAATACAAATACTTTGACCCAATTAATGCGCCTTGTAACTTTAGCAGTAAGAACTGCCGACTGAGAAATACAACCGCTTTTTGCAATAGCTAATGCATGACATGCGTACATATACATACTTCAGATTTGCTCCTCCAAATTATATTTTCGCTCTGCTAACGTTCGAAAAGATTTAGTGAAACAGATTGTTCGAGTTTCTAAACTGGTGTTAAATTAAGACTATCATATCAGTTTCATCTTTTCGCTTGAGAATAAAAATAGAACTTTATT
The DNA here is from genome assembly GCF_050947875.1 of Dermacentor variabilis. Taxonomy (NCBI): domain Eukaryota; kingdom Metazoa; phylum Arthropoda; class Arachnida; order Ixodida; family Ixodidae; genus Dermacentor; species Dermacentor variabilis. The sequence continues at coordinate 119,593,272 of NC_134573.1, forward strand.
TCACCTCTTTATTTATTCTAAACTGCTTTAATTTGCAGGTCCTCGTGTGTTTCTCCCTTCGAAAAAAAAATAGTTTGTACTTTGCCTCTTGTGTTAACTGTAACTGTCATAACATTAAATAGGCTTTGCAAAACACATTCGACACCTTAAAGCAGCGTCAGTTTTTAAAACAATTAAAGTCCAATGATTAAGCAACGTCGGTCAGTTGCAGTGCTTACTGCGCTGATGGTGTGCTGAATTTAGAAAGCAAGAGCGTACGTGGGCCGTGATTTCTGCTCCTGCTTTGCAAAGTGCTGTTTGTGAAGGAAGTCCTACTTTTGTCATTCAACACAAAGTATAGTCGATTCCTTTCGACTGACGGGTATGCTCTCTGACGCGACGCTGCAGACTCTCGCGGTGGTGAAGTTGACAGCACGGCCTTCTTGGAGGAAGCACTCATCATGAAGGACTTTCACCACGTGAATGTGCTTCCGCTCATCGGGCTGAGCATCGACAAGGTGGACGGCCTCATGGTTATCACACCCTTCATGAAACACGGTGACCTGCTGTCCTACATACGAGACGACAGAAACGTGAGGGCTGCTTCATTGCTCGTCATTCATCTGGCGGTAGTGTCTGCACGCCAATAGAGAATGCTGACAACTGCTTTCGATGCATAGCGTTTCCTGTAAAGATCACTGCAGGGAACTCTGGCGCTGTGATCGATCAGAAACCATGCGAGTTGTCAACACGCATGCATTTGTTTCATATTTGCGTTTGTGGCTTCAGACGCTCTTGTAGTATTATTTATTATACTTTATTTTTCAAATATCCGAGCCATCCTAGTTTTCTGAGTACAGCAATGCGACATGACTCTGTGCGCACACATAATCATCGCGAACTGTTACAAATATAGCGGAATATCTTCTTTAAGATAATCCGTTTGCAAAGCCACGAAGTCGTTCGAAGCCAGAACGGCGAAGTTTAAGGAAATACATGTACTAATAATCGTTTCCATGCTGGCTGGACCGCCATGTTTCTAGCTCCCGTAGACACTTGCAGAAGAGTGACCTCTGGTGACTTTTGTCGAAGACTCTGTTTTGTGGGTTCAACGCTTCGGCGTTTAGCTCCATTCTCGTAGGTTATCATACTCCGAATGAAATTAAGTTCATGTTATTGATGGATGACGTTCTCATTGCCTAGGTAATTTAAATACCCGCCTACTCCACTGCAGATTACAAAAAAAGCATGAGGCAGAGTTATATAAGAGAGAAGAAGTTATTCCCACAAAAAGAGCTTTCTTTCACGAACCGCTCTTCGGGCCTCGAAGATTAAAATGCTTACAGGTGAAAGTTATGCCGTGTTCTATATGTAGTCGTACTGCTGGTGTAGTTTATATATATATATATATATATATATATATATATATATATATATATATATATATATATATATATATATTGCCGCTGTAATGTAGCTAACATAACAGATCAAGGGCAGGACAAATTAAAATTCCGTCCCTGCGCTGTTGCTCTATTTAGCTATAATGGGGAGGAGCCTGCTCAGATTGGCACTGGCTTGCCTGGGTGAAGTACATGTCCCAAGTAAAGAAAAATTAATTCTAGGGTTTCACGTGCCAAAACCACTTTCTGATTTTGAGGCACGCCGTAGTAGGGGACTCCGGAAATTAAGACCACTTGGGGTTCTTTGACGTGCACCTACATCTAAGTACATGGGTTTTTTCGCATTTTGCCCCATCGAAATGCTGCCTCCATGGCCGGGATTCGATCCCACGACCTCGTGCTTAGCAGCCATGCCACGTGTAAGAATGTGTTCGTTCGTTTCAAATAACACGGGACGCTCTTTACGACACTGTACGCACAGCTACTCACAGAAGTTTGCAGAACGTAGAGAAAGTTAAAAAAAGAAAGTAATTGTTCTTCAACCAGCCTTTGCAGCTTCGAATTGAAAATCACACTGTCTGAACGCCTGCCCATTGCTTGCTTTCCGCCTCCAAGAAGCTAACTTTTAGTATGACCGCCTTTTGAATGTTCCGGAAAATTCTGTCGCTTTCCATGAGTAAATTACAGTGTAGGTACCAAGGTATCATTATTAATACTAAAGGCTCTTCGCATAAAGGTTCAACAGAAAGAACTTGCGATGATAAGTTTAGGTCTCTCTCGCGTACGGTGCCGCGGTTGTATGTGGCTCTCGCTCATAAATCGCTGTTTCATGCGCACACTTATTAGCTAGCATTAGCAAAGCCCAGATTATAGGACCCTTAGGGAAACGCCTGTGTTTGCTGCGGCGCTGTGCCTATGAGTGATCTAGTATATGCACTCGCTGAATAATGGCTGCTGCTACCGAGGTATCAATCCACACTGCATCTTCTCCCAGCTTTATTGCTTTCTGCGTGAATATACAGTAGCCTACAAAAAGATAGGATATATTGCACTTTGGTTCTTCCAAGCTAAAACTACTCAAAAGATTGGTGAAGGCTTATGCCAGCCTCTCACAACAGTCTCTTGAACACTCACTGCTGCGTTATTAGCACCGCGTAGCGACTTGCATGTATAAGTACCAAGAACGTACCAGAGAACTGTACACATATATGATTAAACGAATATAGTCAAAACTACAGACTTGCTAGTGAGAGGAAGTTTAACGATGTGAATAACTGAAACGGTTAGCCATGCGCAAAGGTTCGGCATGCTACTGGGGGTTTATTATGTGATAAAAGATGCAAGTAACAGGCAGGGAAAAAATACACGCGCTCCAACGCGTACTCGGAAATGTAGGAAACAGTGAGAAATGAACAAAGTGGGCCATGGAATTGCATGGCATCATTAATAAACGAAATTTAATTCATCTCTGTCCCCCTGGCGGCAGCAGTGCACATACCCTGTTTGACAATATTGAAAAAATAGCAATTGATAGCTTAAAAGAGTTGGTGATAACTTTTTTGCACCGACAACCACAATAATAAATCTTATTATACATGGCACACACTAGGTTTCAGACAGGATTACGCGAACCCGTGAAAACACAATCTTTACCTTGCTATTGTTACGAGCGCACAACTTAGAGGCCCATATGGCACACAACAGCTTTCAGGCAGCAAGCTCCACAAGTCAGCCTATTAGCTAAGTATATAAAGATCGCTATGGTAAATAGAAAACACAAATTTATATGCACGTAGCAGTTTGAGGACCTTTCTTTTTGCGATGAAGTTCAACTAGTATTCACTCATCCTTTCTGAAATTCTTCTTTTTTCTGCTCGCGTACTTCTAGACACCTACAGCAAAACAACTGATAACATTTGGACTCCATGTGGCCGAAGGTATGAAGTACTTGGCTTGCACAAAGTTCGTTCACAGGGACCTCGCAGCTCGGAACTGCATGTGAGTAAGAACTCTAAACTGCGCCATGTGGTATAGCTTTATTGTAGCCATGGCGACGAGGGAGAAAAAAATATACTGGAGGCACTAGCCATAGTTATTTTTCTACCCTCCTCGTCTGTCGGCTTGGTTGTTCTTTGACTTATTGCTCAGTACGACTCCTGCGAAGAGTTCAGATTTCTCCGTGGCATTTTTGTTTTTGACGGAGAAAAACAGGCGTTTTCAGTAGCGCTTCCACTGCAGGCTGAGCGAAGACTTTATTGTCCGTGTTGCTGACTTCGGCCTCTCCCGCGATGTTTACGAGAAGGACTACTACAGCGGGGATAATAAAAAGACTAAGCTGCCCGTGAAGTGGATGGCACCAGAGAGCTTGGAGAAAGGAGTCTACACTCACAAGACCGACGTGGTAGGTGCCCGCCGTATACAAGTGCAGTGTACAATGAGTCGTTCGGTTTTGACCCGATCTTGCGTAAGCCATACTGAAAAAAGTTGCAGACATACCACGCGTTCTTTCTGTTGCAGTGGTCGTACGGAGTGCTTTTATGGGAGCTGATAACTCGCGGAGTGACACCTTATCCTGAAGTGGACAACTGGGACATCGTACGCTTCCTCAAACAAGGACGCCGGATGAAGCAACCAAGCTTCTGCCCCTATGAGCTGTAAACTCATTTACATGACTTTAATTGCAGTTTAACTATAGGAATGTTCATAGATAGTAAGCAACACGGATGACGTGTTGTCCCGCCTTTTTTGTGCTATGTACTTCTATACTGTCCGTCGATGATGCTGCTCAAACTACGGCGATTAGTACCTTAGTGGGCCAAATCTAAGTTATTTGCATGCATGTCGTTTCGAACAGGGCTCTTTCTTGAGTAGCATCCGTATACTTATATGTTGCCCGCAGTTGTTTCAATAATTTTCTTTTCAATATACCCAGGTACGACATTATGCTCAGGTGCTGGCAGGAGGACCCTAAAAAGAGACCTTCGTTTGCAAACCTCGTCACAGAGATCCAGAACCTTGTCACCCGCCTCGAGAAGAAGAAGAGAAATGAGCGACTCGGTTTGAACGTGATTTACATCAACTGCCCACGCCCCGAGCCTGCCGATGAGACCGGGTCATCGACAGAATTTAGCCCTGTTTAGACCATGCGTTCTGTTGACGGGGTTTCCTCCACCGCACGTCAATGTACGAAACAGCGTTTACGTTCAAAGCGGAAATTTTCAGCGCACTGGATTACAACACTGCAACAACGCGATTACGTCAGGAGGGCAGTGCATATTTGGGAAGGGGACTAAACAAGAGTTCAAAAGCGATAAGCTCCGCTCCCTGTATCTTGTCGTTCTACTTCCTGTGTCTACGCTGCTCTAGGCTATATATTCACCTAGAACGCATCCTTCACGAAGGGCGCTATCCATTATACGCAGGCTGAGGTAAAAATCCCTTTCACGACCAATACAAGGACATACTTCGTTTATCTGGTCGTCTGACCAAGCTTGTCTATTTCGTTCACTGCAATCTCTTCAACACCGTGCAACACATCAGATAACATATAACAGACACAACAGCGTTACACAAACGTTGTCTTATCATGATTGCTATCTCCGTTAGAATCTCGTATAAATGTTTCGCTTCTCTGTTCGTTTGACGGTACGTCGTCTAGCGCGGACTTCTCTGGACAGCATCAAGCCAGCTGTACTGAAAACCGTTTTCAGAAACGAAAATACTTGACCATCGCGGTGCGCCTCCTTGGTGGCGTGAAAAGCAAAGGAAGTATTAGTACAGTTTCTCCAGTCGACAGGTCTGTACAGCCATTTCGAGACTCGTTGTTCACGATCACGTGTGTGCGCAACGGATTCTCTTTATTTCGCCTTCCTTCTCTTTTTGGTCCCTCTAACCCTTTCACTCAGTACAGGGTAACAAACCAGACGTGCGTCTGGTGCACGTTTCCTTACTTCTTTGCGCTCCGCGAAATAACAAACAGCCAAAAACGATTTGCTCTTCCTTTCTCTAAACCATGTCCCCACCTCACGCGACCTGCAACTCATGAAGCATGTTGGAAGCATGTCGGCTACCAAGAAATTTCAGGCCACACGAGAAATAACAATTCACCGGCACTGTCTCGCGCCGTAATGCTTTGTAACGGTATCCCTGAAAACATCCTTAGCATTCACGAAGTTAGAGCCTTTCGAAGAGAACTCACAGCCTACTTTTCATCCAAAGACTTAATTTATAAGTCATGTATTTCTGTGCGCATGGCTCATTTCATCTTGTATTATACTTGTTTAACCCGGTTCTTGCGGTATGCATTCACACAAAACCTTTGTTTTTCTTCAATGTATAAACTTACAATATCGTTCATAACATCTACGTTAGAGTACTAATTATGGTCTAACACAAAATTGACTGCGTTCTACTCTCTTCCCCTCAAAAAATTTATAGCTTTTGCCATTATTGTCGGACACAATGCAAATTTATTACGCAAAACACTCACTTTGATACAAATTCTAGGGATAGATAGCTTTCTGTATACGACTGACACAAGCTTGTTATTTTCGGCGCATACCAATATCCATCCAGCCACGGACCTTTTTTTCACCTACTTAGATTGGAATTGGCGTGCACAGGAAGGTATTCCTTTATCTGATAATTTGCCTTAAAATATAGTCATTTATGGGAGCATCCTCATGACTCGTCCTCTTTACGATTGCTAGAAGAGTGCTTTGAGATCAATGCTCAGCGGTCTTGATACCCGTTCTTTTAAACAAGAAGTACTTGGACCACGGAATGATTCACAAGTGCAAATAACAGTTCTGAAAGCTGCACTGCGTTTCTTCGCGAACGGTGCATTTGTTTATCTATTCATGTAATTTTGGTCTGCACTTTTAACAATCAAATGTCAAAAATCTGGCCATAAAAGTTACGAACATTTTCATTGTCGCCAAGTAAATGAACCTCATGAAAATAAATGAATCAATCAATTGTTTCGTACGGTGCGAGGGCGTGCAAGCGATCACTTTGTTTTTTTGTGCTCTTTCAGTTGGTCCACCACAGACAAGAAGACAACCCCACCAATAGGAAGTCGCGCGGAACGACCCACGCGAAGAGTGATCAAGTATAATAAAAAAGGGTAACACCGAGGCCATGGCCATGAAAAACCACCCTAGCAACGACACAGTGCTGCAGCACATGCATGCCAGTTGGATTCCTGAAGGGGGCTGTCATGACAGGTGCAAGGTGGAACCATTCACCGCTGTAGTTTGTCACGCTTGCAGATCGAAAACTGCCCACTCCAGACGCCTCGTGAAATCCAGTATAAATTGAGCACTGGCATGATTTAAGGAACTAATATAAGTTTTTTCCAGGTCAACTTGGGCATTTGGAGCGAAGCTGACAAGGGCCTTCATAAAACAAAATGCACTACAGAATTTAGGTCTAGAATGACGATGCGCCAGAAAAACACCTTTCTTTTATTCAGTCTGTCACAGACAGCTGTACAGTTCATATCACACATTTTATTTGGCATTGGTTTCTACTATCACAGAATGACATTCGAACACACAACACTCGCATCAATAAAATGTGACATACATTAATCTCACGAGCTTAATAAGAAAAATCTGCTGAACTTCACAATGCTGTATATTTTTTTTTAAAATTCCAGAGAAATTAAGACAACACACAGTTTATATATTCTGTGTATTGTAGCATACACATTCGTGAAAACAGCACATATCATTTTCACTTATGGTAATCAACTTTCCCTTTTCTCATTATTCTTTTCTTTGTTTATCTTGTCGTTTTTGTAGGCTGCGTATTTCTTCAGCAGAGTGTTCACAGCTAGATTAAGGATGTTCTTTAACATTGACTCTTGACTGTGACCAGTTGCACAAATGTCAATGTCTTCACTGCCACAGAGCAAATACTTCATCACACTTAGAAGTGCTGCTCTCTGATTAGTCTCTGCAAGAAACATATTCTCATATTATTTGCGTGTAATATGTTCTAGCACAATCTTGGTGCACAACACCACATGAACGACACATGACTGGAAATTTCAAGCCGCCTCTGCTCATATTATCAATCAGCACATGCTCCCTGCGTTCAAGCTCCCTCTCAGCAATTGTGAATAAATCACAGCCGTCAATGCAAGGCTGGTGCTTCAAAGCAGCATAGGCACAGTATTTAGCGATGTACACCAATGTCGGCATGTCTTCCCGGAGATGTTTTAGGTCACAGCTTCTTAGCTTTATCTCATATTTGTCAATCAGCATTTCAGCACACGGCTCTTTGCAAGTGTCAGTGGATGCTGGCATATCTGACAAGATCAGTGTGTCCTGGAGGCGGCTGTCTGCCTCAGCTTCAAATACCTGTGTGATCGACACATTGTAATGGGACCCACACAGCTTCCCGTACTTTGCAAACCGAGCTTCGAGCTTCCAAACATTATCTTGACACCTTGATCAAGGCGTATGCGGAAAGCCGGAGAACTGAGTGGGTCTCCTTTGTCAACGAACCTGTATGCGTGCACCTACTTTTCAAGTCGTCGAGCCAGGTAACAAATGTGTCGAGGAACTGCAGCTGCTCACCATTGATTTCACGTAGTGGCTGTTGCCACAGATCTCTCACTCTGTGTCCCTTATGGGGAGTCGTGACGTTGACGGTGCTCCACCATCGCACAATTACGTCAATGGAATCTGCAGAACCATCTGCAAGCGTCAGATGCAGGGTTTCGCCGCTTATCCTCAAAGCAGATGAAACAACAGAGTTAAAAATTTGCAGAGCAAGTTTCACGTTCTGCGTCTCAATATTTGTTGGATTTAATGCTTTATAGGTTAGCCCGAAAGCCACTTTCACAGTATTCGTTCAGCCCCATGAAGCTTTCTGAGTGATGTGAATGAAGCACCCTTCATTTTCTTATTTTCTGTGGCTCCACAGGGAAAAGGTGGGTAATATAGACATTTGTCAGAATGTTTTGGGGTTATCCTATTGTTTCTAATACATTTCAGCAAATGCACAGATTCAACAATATAAAAGTGTGGCTGCTGCGGATTAGCTGGATGGGGGTAAACAATTTCGCGCTTCTCGGCCTCACTGAACATGGCCATTACTTTCCGGTTAATGGAATTATTGTCTGTGATGACTACAACGATATGAAGGTTCCCTTCTTCAAGTCTCCAAGACAATTTTTTTTAATTTCATGCAGTTCCTCCGCAGTAATGTTAGAGACTGGAAGGATGTGTGCAACATCTTTGAACGGTGACAGGAGAGACAGGAGAGCGCATAAATACATGCGCTGTCTTAGCAGGTTCAGAACAGTTCGCAGCAGCCTCTGCTATGCTGCCACCCTTGTATTCAAAGGTGTTACACAACACCAAAAGTTCCACAGAGTCGCGAACAGCATTATTCCTCTTCATGAGGAGATGACGCTGCTCTTTGAGGAACATAACAGCGCCCACCTTTTCTTCCTCCAGAAGGTCTCCACTTGAAATGTCATGAAGAAGTGAGATCACCAGTTTCAGTGCAGCTTTTCATTTGTCCACTTGTTGTGGTTATCCTTTAGTGCAGTGGTCCTCGACATTATCCAAGAGCTGAACAAGCACGCGGAAATCGTAGATATGATCCGGGATCTCAAAACACTTGTCAGATGTAAGACGAGCACCTCTCCAAAACACACGCACAGACATATCCGACGACACAGTCACTGACACAAAAATCTCGAGAGCATCTGTTGTCACTTTGATGTGAGCAAAGATCACGCAGCTGTCGCAAGGTACCACTGTGCAAAACCTTTTCTCTCCTATCCTGTGCAGGCGTGAAATGATGTCTTGGGGGCTGCTAACTTTGATTTCTCGTTCCTCGTTCTTGTGCGCTAAAGCTGACTGCTTTAAGACCCTTGAAGCTGTTGGTTCTCCACACGTGTTTTTTTACATCAGTATCTTCTCTCGACTGGCGAGAATCCGAAAAATATTGCGGCCAGTCGGGAAAGATCGTTGGAATGGCATCTGGCGTAAGCCGGGTGAGCTTCGTTTGAACCTCGATGGTCCGTCCGTCGCAGCCCATGTATTTTGAGGCTGTACGTAGGGGCTCGGGATTGAAATGCCGTTCACAAACCTGCCAAACAACCAGCGCCATCACATTATGAACACACCATGGCGCTTGCAAAGCTGTGACATACGCTAACAAGTCTAAGCGTGAGATCTGTGAAACGCACATTTTAGTGCATACACACACCATCGCAAACACACGTGAACCCACGTGGTTGACACACGTAGATAAATGGTCACTTGAAAACGTATTTATATAACAATGGAATATCGTAGTTGGCACTAACACGCTTTCATTGTACATTATTCATATAAATGATCACTGCACGAATTGAAAAGTGAGACAACACTTACCAGTGGATGTTTCAGTTTTCCAACGTCGGCATCGTCCCGTCGCACTGCCCGCTGCCATTCTTTCCTTCGTTCGCGATCAATTGGGAACCCAACAGCCTGACATTTGGCCCGTTGTCGTAGTTTCCTCTACAGTTTGGCAACAACATCGGCCCATGACATCGAACAGACCACACGTGTCCACAGAGGAATAAATACAAAAAGGCGAACCACGTGCAGGGACGTTCTCCTGCGGTGTCTCAACGGCGCCGGATATGCACGTCACGTGCGTCGCGTTGCACCTAGCGCCATCTGGTGCTCAAGGGCGACACCACGCGCAGCGGAACAGCTAGGGCAGAGTGGAGTGACGTCAGAGGATAGGTGCGGGCGAGTGCGGAGGCCTCCTCCTAGTCTAGGTGGTTCTGGGCTGGTGCCCGGCAGCTGTTGCTTATCCGTGGGTGTTCTCGTCGCCACTGTTACGATGGTTTACGGACGGAGCCAACGCGCATTCCGTAGTGAACGAGACAGTCGTACCAGCCGAAGAACGCCGAGTTTATTCACGCTCGGAAATATAAAGAAATCGTAAGGGGAGAAGGAAGGTGTTATAGAAAGAGTGCGCACATGCGCACTAGAGGAAATAGCTTGCTTGTCAAGTTCATGGGTTACCGCAGTGACGAAGCCGAACTGGAACAGGCGACGATAGGGCTGACAAAGGCAGAGATAGTGGGCGCGAGCAGAGATACCTCGTAATCGTGCACAGGTGTCACGTGTGCCACTGTCACGTTACCGGGAAGAACATGTGCAACAGGCCGAAAGGTGAGAACGGGAAGCCAAGTAGAATTATCGACAATGGTGACAAGGGAACTTGGGAGCGCCACGCCATGCTGTAGAATAACGTCGACAAGCGTAGAGACGATGTAGTCGCCATCAGGAACATGTGGTCGAACGTTAAGAGGTACAGTAGTAGGGGCTTGAGGCGGCAACCGAGTGAATTCGGCAGAATACAGGGACAGATGATGTGCATCACAGACAAAGTAGCTGTCACACGGAAGGTCCAGCCGCACGATACCTGTAGCGCAATCTATTAGGTCATAATGAGTTTAAAGAAAGTCCAGCCTCAAAATCTGGTCATGCGGACAGTGCTCTAAGCCAATAAGTAAGAGGGGGGTTTGATGGCCAGCAATTGTTACTCGTGCTGTACACATGCCGACAACCGGTGGCGTACTGCCGTCGGCAACGCGTATTGTGCGCGGTACGGCAGGCATGAGGACCTTTCTGAGTTTTTACGGCACTCATTACAAACATATGCGCACCGATGTCGACGCGAGACTTCACTGGGACTCCATCCACCTCAACGTCTTATATACATCAAAGGGTAGGCCAATGTGATCAGAGGATTTGCAGACCGCGTCGGTGATGCAGCGTCACCTCCGGGAGCTACACCGACTAGTTTTCGTGTGGCACGAACGCGGGGGAACAAGGACGGCGGGCCTGCAACGAACGACACCGACGACTTAGGGGCGACGGTGACCGGCCAGTTCGGAAGGTCGTAAGTACGTGGTCGATATTCGTAGATGAAAGACGCACAGAGAAACGGGCAGCATCTTGATCGGGACGGTCAGATGGGATGCTTCACCTAGGGGCGATGACCAACGACTGCGGCAATGACGAGCGATATTTCCAACACGCGAGCCATTAAACAAATCGGCCTATCACCCGGTGTTCTCCAGTCGGCCGGGTTACGACGGCGAGTTGGAACCGCTGAAAACGGGGAAGCAGTGGTTGGGCGGAGCCGGTCCTGACTGACAGCGGAATCACGAATGGGGCGGAGAGAAAGGAGGCCTAAATTCCTTGTCTGACAACCGCCTGTATAAGTGATACAGAACATTCGTTGTCTGGGCAATGCTGACGAGGAACGGCGGGAGACATGGCTTCGAGCTCGCGACGAATTAACCGCGTCAAATTTTCTTGTCCAGATAAAGGAGGTACACGTGGCTGTTCATCACTTGAAGACGCCGAAGCTGTATTTGATAGCCTGTTGAACTGCTGCGTAATGCGGAGTTTGAACTTGCGGCAGTCTTTGATGATCGCGTCCACCGAGTCACAGTTCTTGCAGATAAGCAGGTTGAATGCGTTATCTGCTATGCTCTTCAGTATGTAGCCAATGTTGTTGGCCTCGTTCATGTCTTTGTCAGCTTTATGACAGAGCGCGAGGACATCTTGAATATATCCCACGTAAGATCCTGTTGACGTTTGAGCACAGGTCGATAGCTCCTTCTTCGCTGCCAGCTGACGGCCAAAGGGCTTCCCAAAGAGGTCTAGAAGCTTCTGCCTGCAGACGTCCCAACTCGTTAGGTCGTTTTCCTGGGTCTCGTAGCATGCTAGCGCAGTGTCTCAGAGGTAGAATATCACACTCGCTAGCTTTAGCGTCGGGTCCCACCGATAATTTCCCTTACTAATCATACCAGGAAATTCAGTCTTCAATTCCGTGCCATCGATGCCGTTGAAGGTCGCTCGGTCTCGCGGCTGGGCCAACACGATGGAGGTAAGAATCTGCGGCACCAGAGCTGGGCGCTTGGTCATTGTGGCGCTTTGGCTGTGGGTCATCGTGTCAGGGTGCACGCGGCAACCGCTCCGGAGCTCCGTGTACGTATCCCGCACCTCCACCGAAATGTTGCGAGGCGGAGACAAGGCCGAATGTTGTTTATGCAAGGCGAATGCTGAAGCACCAGCTCCTATTGAAACCATTTCTCTTCCATCGAAATACGTCCGCTGTTTACGGGATTCGATCCCGCAACCTCGTGCTTAGCAGCCCAACTCCGCAGCCACTAAGCAACTACGGTGGTTGGCTCGTATATCTGTATAACAATTTCGTTTTCGCAACCGATGCATCGCCTTTAGGGTGAAACTGGGACTTTTTCGGATGTCAGAGCCGCCGTGCACTACTGAAGTCCCTTGGGACAGGCTCCAATGTTGCAACTAACATTGAGCGCGATAGCAGGTATGGTGTGAAGTGGTCGCTGTAATGTGGATAATTACGTTTATTCTGTGTGTAATAATTAAAGGTGAAGACAAAAGACAAAAAGAAAACTAATGTTCTGTCCACAAAACCACATCTTGGCTTCCGTGTGCGTCCCTGCTCGTTAAAACACAGTTGCCTTGACACGCCGATATTGAAGGAAGTTCAGCTCTACTGTGACGTCCCAGGAAAATGGGCGAACGTGATGGCCGGGTGCGGCTATATAAGTTATAGGAATTTGGATGCTCTTTATATTCCACTGCAGGTCCTAGATTTTCCCCGTTTGTGCAGTGTACAAACACGCGCATTAGATAATATGTCAGACTTACGGAATGATTTTTCTTACTATCCAATTATTCAACATTGATGCATCTTCCACAGGCTAGAAGAATAGCAAATGAATGTCTCTAAGTCGCTTCTTCGCTTCTTCGTCCTTTTCTTCTTTTCTTCAGAATGCCTATATATCGCCCATATACAGGCATTACAAAATAAAGGGGGGGGGGATTACATAGTTATGAGACACGAAGTATACGTCACATGCATGAATGAGCGTTAGAAATAAAGATAAGTGCACAATTAGCACAGTCGACACAATCATCATGTCAAAGAAAACGCAAGAAATATTCTATTCAGTGACGGGTAAAGAGAAGGGAATGTGAAACCTACCATCTAGGCACGCAGCCAAACAAAACTAGAGCAAAATGACAGTACCAGTAAGTTCTTTAAGATAAAACGCAATATACACTGATTATATGTCAAAATGGCATTGATTGGCATAGGCAGTAGGAGAAAAAAAATATTTAATGGAAATCAAGTAACTGTATAGCACCAGGCGAGAACAGATATACCTGGATCGAAACAGCGCGTGACCTTTAGCTTACACGTCTTGCGGGGCAAAAGATGCGAACACAAGCAAGGAAACGACTGAACATGAGAGAAAGTCACTCGTAACTAACTGTATCAAGAGGAGAGGTGAGCGATCGAAAGGGGAAAGTCAGAGCGCGTGGCCGCCGACGCCTTTTTTGCGCCACCTCTATGCACTCTTGACCCATAGTTGATTAACTGAGGTGTACGATAAAAGGCGAGAGCCTTCATAGCGCATTGTGACTGTATTTCGTCCCCCAGCGATCACCCAATGCTCTCCGGTGACGCGAAAAGCACCGGCCGCCATGCATGCGGTCCGAGTTTTGCGTTTCAATCGCGGGGATTGAGCATTTTTATAAGGAAGGTAATAGCGCGGTGTATATAACCTGTGCGCTAATAGTACGGGGAACGCCGTGTGGAGGGCTTCATAGGAGAAACGTGGACCACTTCGGTAGAGCGGAAACGGCGGTCACTTGTGGGAACAACAGGGGTCACACGATAATTAGCGGGAGAAGTCATTTCCAGGACAGTGTATGGGCCTCAAGAACGGGACTGAAACTTCTCACACAAGCCAGGAGTGTGAACTGGTGTCCATAGAAGCACCCCATGGCCGGGCTCATAGCAAACTACGCGATGAGATCCGTCACAAGGATCCTTGCGGTCCTGTTGACTGGCTTCGGTGTTGAAGCGGGCACGCTGGCGACAATGGTCAAGGCAGGAAACATGTTCTTCGTAGGAAGATGAAGATGGACTGACAGGGGCAGGAAAGAAAGAAACGTCGAGAAAGGAACTGGGCGAACGGCCATGAACAAGGTAGAATGGCGAGTAACCGGTTGTGCGTTGAACGGCGGTGTTATACAAGAAGGTGACGAATGACAAAAATGCTTGCCCATTTCTGTGATCTGGTTGAATATAGGCGGCTATCACGTCAGAGAGCGTACGATGAAACCGCTCAGTCAGGCCGTTGGTCTGAGGATGATAACCTGAAGTAGTCTTGTGAGTTGGGCCAGAGGCTCGAGGGGGCGGGGAGGCAGCGGAAGGAGCACTTCGCCTACCAGTTCTGAAAGAAATGTCTTTCCGCGGTCACTCAGAAGGACACGAGGGGCGCCGTGACGCAGGAACATGGCTTGAAGAATGAAGGTAGCAACTTCGGAAGCAGATGCAGAACTGACACAGGCTGTTTCGGCATAGCGCGTGAGGTGGTCCATGGCTGTAACTATCCATCGACTGCCGGCTGGAGTCATGGGAACCGGCCCATAGAGATCAATGCCAACAACCTCGAACGGTTCCGCAGGATACGAGACCGGTAGCAGCTGCCCGGCAGGAGCTGATTTTCGCCGCTTTCCACGCTCACAAATGGCACAGGAAGAGACGTATCTTGCCACAATGGTAGACTGGCCGGGCCAGTAGAAGCGACTTCTTATGCGGTCGTAAGTTTTCTGGATGCCAAGGTTGCCAGTAATGAAATCGTCATGAGACGCCTGAAGGACACGAGCACGAAGGCAAACGAGGCAGTACGGGCAACCAGCGTCGTCCGTCAAGATGATGGAAATGGCGATATAGCACGGAGTTTTGTAGCTTGAATTGTGTCAGCTGTTGACGGAGCCTAGTCTAAGGTGGGCGCGATGCTCCATGAAGGTGGTCTGTAATACGTCGACAATACGAATCGGCGAGTTGTTGAGCCGAAAATGATTCATGATCGTCCTAAGTAAAATGGTCAAGAGTGGCGAAGGACAAAATCGCCGTAGAAGAGACGACAGAGATTGCGTCACTGGATGTGGTTGCGGAGTCATTGATGAGTGCGGCTGTAGGAAGCGGGCAGCGAGAGAGAGAGTCTGCGTCTTGGTGCTTATTACGAGACTGGTAGATTATCTCAAATTCATGTTCTTGCAGACGAAGAACCAAGCAACCAAGACGTCCTGACAAGTTCTTGAGTGTGAAGAGCCAACATAAGGCGTGATGGTCCGTAACGATGGTAAAATGGCAGCCGGGGAGGTAAGGGCGAACCTTCTGGACGGACCAAACGACAGTTAAGTATTCCTGCTCGGTGATGGTATAGTTCTTCTCGGCAGGTGTGAGTACGCGGCTTGCATATGCAACAACTCTCTCACGCAAAGAGGTGTCTCGCTAGATTACAAAAGCACCAATTCCACGGCCGCTAACGTCCGTGTGCAAGATTGTGGGTGCAGCCTCCCCAAAATGACACAGGTCAGTTTCAGATGTTAGGGCACCCTTCAGCTGGTCAAAGGTAAATTCACATTCCAGTGAACACATGAAGGGGGCACCAAAATGAAGTCGCTTGTGTAAAGGAGCAGCTATAGAGGCGAAGTCGCGTACAAATAGGCGCAAATAGGAAGCTATGCCAAGGAAACAGCGTAGTTCTTTGGCCTTTTCTGGTCATGGAAAGCAAAGCACCGCCGAAATTTTGTCAGGATCAGGTGGAATACCATCCTTGCTCACAATGTGACCTAACACCTTGATCGTCCTGCTTGCAAAACGGCACTTTTTGCTGTTGAGGTGATGATCAGCCTTTGCGAGGCATGTGAGAACCTCGTCCACACGTTGCAGGTGCTGGCAAATTACGATGAGAAAATAACGATATCATCCAGATAGCACAAGCATGTTTTCCACTTCAGGCCGCGCAGAACAGTGTCAATCATGCGTTCAAAAGTTGCGGGAGCATTGCAGAGGCCGAAGGGCATGACGGTCAAGTCATAAAGTCCATCTGGGGTACTCAAACCCAGTTCCTTCTTTGTGGTCTTCGTGCATCGGAATTTGCTAGCAACATGAACGGAGATCTAGGCTGGAGAAGTACTAGTCACTTTGCAGAGAATCGAGGGCATCGTCAATGTGGAGCATAGCGCATACATCCTTGCGCGTAATCTTGTTGAGCGCTTGGTAATCGACATCAAAACGCACGGAGCCATCTTTCTTTCGGACCAAAACGATGGGAGACGACCAAGGGCTAGCAGAGGGGCGGATTTTATCACGTTGCAGCGTGTCGGCGATGTTTTCCTCAACAATCTTGCGCTCGGCTAGAGACACCCGATACGGCCGTCGACGTACGATGGATCTGCCGTCTGTCTGAATGCTATGCGTTGTGACGGAAGTCTGGCCCAATGTCGAAGAATGGGCGTCAAATGAAGTTTCATGTCTCTTTAACAAACTAAGTAACTGTTGCGTCTGCGAAGGGGTCAAGTCGGTGCTGATTACGACTGCAAGAACGGAGGTAGAGGGAGAATGTAGAGCATAAGTGATTTCAGGGGTAGCCGCCATCTGGGGAACGACACAGAGAGGCTCGGAATCAACAACGCAGGCCAAAGTGGCGCCTTTAAAAAGGAGGATTTTCTCGGGTGTTGTGTTCCTTGCGGCGAGAAGCGCAGACCTATTGTCAAATCTAACTAGGCCTGCCACAGTGGCAATCCCCGTGAAACAACTCGCAGAAGGTAATAGTAACCCATCTCCATGGTCGGTTACGTCAGACGTGATGGCCACAATTTGCTGACAGCCTGGAGTTAGCCCGGTATCTTCTGCAGCGAACAGACGAAGTGGCTTGTACTTTTCATCACCAAGCGAATAATCGGTATCGGTCATATGTACGATACGTTGCCCACAACATATAGCAGCAGAAGCAGAGGCAAGGAAATTCCATCCTAAAATGTGCTGGTGGGAACATGGCCACAGCACAGCAAACTGTATATGGTGGATAATGCCATCGATCATTACACGCACGCTACAAAACGCAGAAGGGCGGATAGAGTCCCCTTGAGCTGCAACCAGCAGGGGCCTATCGTAAGGAGTTATAACTTTCCTGAAACGCTTACACAAATCAACGTGCATAACAGATAAAGTCGCACCAGTGTCCACCAAAGCTTCAACTTGCACACCCTCAACGAACACAGATATCATATTACAAGGGCGCGCTTGAGGACTTGTAGTACTATCGGTAAATGCAGTTTTTCCTCCGAAAACTGAATTACTTAGTTTTCCGGGCGACAGTCGGAGGTGAACGCGGCAGGCCGCAACGGTGACGAGGAGCGGCGGAAGGGCGAAGGTGAGCGGCGTCTGGTGATGCGGTAACCATTCGGTGTCTCGGTTGTTGCGGGCGGAGATGTGGAACGGCGCGGAGGGGACGCGTAACGCCAACATTGAGGAGTGGCCCCACTAGAATACGCATCGCGTTCACTCATGTCGTACTCGCGAAGTTCGTCTTGTTGGCACTTGCGACAAAAACGTGACATGTGGCCGCGATAACTCAGTAATAGCATATAGAACGATATGGTCGCCAAGGCGGGTAGTAAGCACCTCTCGATACGCTGGGAGATAGTGCAGGCAGATGGGGCGATAGAGGCTCAAATGGTATTGAGGGGACATTGGCCGGAGGAGTGACACCAACCTGCGCGTATATGCGTAGAGACAACGTTGAACGGACGCCGGTTGGAGGCCCGGTAGCAACCTGGGCGTATGTTGGTAGGGGGCGAGGAGCAGGAGTGTCAAGATGCGCAGAGGAAGTCATGGACGCGAGCTCGTCCTCGATTACGTCGCACAACGCTGCACCAGAAGGCTGAGGGGGAAGGACCAAAGCAGATGAAAAGCCAAGTGATTGAAGTTCCTGCCGGATAATCGCCCGAATCATTACACGCAGGTCAGGGTCCGCCGAAGAAAGGTGTTCGCAGTACAGCTGCAAGCGCACGGACTCAAGCTCGTCGAGGTGCTGGCACGTCAAGACGATGTCAGTGATGGTAGCCGCGTTCCTCACGGCGAGCGTGTTGAAAGCCACAGACCCAATAGCTTTAAGAATATGCCATACCCTGTCCGACTCAGCCATAGCATCATTGACACGGCGAGAGAGTGCAAGCACATCCTCGATGTACGATGTGTCGTCACGGGAGTGTTTGCGAGCATTAAGAGTTTTCTTCGCAAGGGCGGAGCGAACTGCTGGCATTCCCAATACTTGTCTAAGCTGCATCTTGAAGCTGGTCTATTCGGAGAGATCAATCTCATGGTTGAAAAAACAGGTCTTCGCCGCAACCGTTAGACAGAACGAGGCATAGCGGAGCTTGAGTAGGTGATCGCACCGATTAGCAGAGCTTACGCGCTCGTAATCGTCTAGCCAGTCCTCAACATCTTCACCGCGAAGACCAGCGAACTCATGGGGATCACGCTGCTGGCCACTGATGCTCAAAGAAAGTGCGGCTTACGGTGTCGAGATGTTTACGGTAGAAGCGCCAGGCTGCTCGTCCTTCGACATGCTGGCGGACAGATGGCACAAGCGGCGACCTGAACGAAGCTCCAGGGAGTATGCCAGGCGTGCAGAGGACGGGTGATGAAGCAGCTCCTTCACCGCTTGTGACATCAGAGTAAGGGCCGACCTTTATTGAGCCGGAGAGACGCGGCGAAGCACCCTCGGCACAGTCCACTATGATAATGCGAGTACCCGTGCGATGAAGACGGGCACACACATGATGATGATAATTCACAGATGATTAAGTGCACAATACATGTCCATTATATATATATATATATATATATATATATATATATATATATATATATATATATATATATGTGTGTGTGTGTGTGTGTGCTTTAATAACAGCTGATGCAGCTGAGCTCCTCTATGGTGGCTAGAGGTAGACGGGGCGTCAACGCCCGTATGTTCGGGCAAAATCGCGCTCCTTCGATTCATGCCGCGACCACAATGGCCATGGTGGTGCTGCGGTCAGCATTCCCATGTCTCTCCAAACCTCTCGGCTAGAGTGTAATCTGTGCATGAGCACGTGTGATTGTTGTCTTCTCGGTTCGAGGTTGCGCGCACCTGATTTTCGCGGTGCTTTCCACGTGGTGAAAGATTGCTCGTTAGCATGTAGGCTTGAGTTTCGTGCCCTGTTCCAGCCAAATGGTTCCTCGCGTAAAGAAAGCGAAGCAAATGTACTCTTTCGATCCTCACATGCAGCACACCCGGTGACGTATCGTCAAGGAAGACGGGAAGCATGTCACTTTGTTTTCTGTGCCAAAGGATGCCGTGCGTTTTGAAACGTGGTGTTCGGACTGGGCGGACAAATTTCTCGACGAGAAATCAGCCCTCTGTGAGCTTCACTTTCACGAACAATAGATTGTGCTGCAGTTCGCACATGTGGTCAACGGCTAAACAGTCAAGATTCCCCGTGATCGACCCGTGCTTACACAAGTGACGCAGTGCCAACAATTTACCCAAATGCTCCATCGCACCTCTCTAAGATAGCAAACCTCACCACTGCTGTTGACAGATGAGGACTCTTACATCCGCCAGATCAGCTGGATGCACTGCTGACGTCATTGGAAAACATTTTCACCCACCGCTTCAATGTGAAGCAATTAAGAAGCGACAGCCTTATGGATCTGGTATCTTTTCTCCAGCTTACCAAGTTGGACCACGTTGGCGGCCCTGAGCACATAACAGCACTTACGAATAGAATCATAAAGTTCCACGTGTTCACAAGGCTCAACTTCTATGTCAAGTCTCAAAACGCGAAACGGGACGAAATGCGGGGGCGAATGAAGGTGCTAAAACTGTGTCGAGCGCTCTGGATTGTGCCTTGAGAATCTTGCTACTCGCCCTTTTTTTTATCAGTGACTTTTAGTTCCAGTTATATGTGGAATTTCTCGGTGGTTTGTGTTGAGAAGAAGCCATATTTCCTGAATGCCGTGTGCAATGAATGTCGCTTTGCCAACTGGATTTGGTTGCTGAGATTCGTGACTGTTTCTGCTGTGCTCCTTCATTATAGTCGGAGCAGGCTGTCGTGAGCCCCGACATAGCATGAGAATCCCGAGTTTCCTCTCTATCGAGTGCGGTTCGATAATCAATCGCTGTCAAGAGCTCAAACTGCATGCGGAACTTTATTCACTAAAGGCATTTAGGTCCTCACTTGCGCTTTTAACTTATCGCGCTGAAACACGCGCCGACAAGTTAAAAGCGCAAGTGAGCCCATAAAAGCCTATAGTGAATAAAGTTCTACATGCAGTTTCAGCTCCTAGACAGGCTTAGCTTTTATTATGAGTTTCAATCAGTGACACCTCGCCCTCGGTTAAAACGCGGTCGCTGCGCAGCTAAAATAAACTCTCCGACGCCGAAAATAATGCGGGAGTCCGTTGCATGTGGTTTCCGCCTATCCAAGAACATGAGGTGCCTTATACGTGTCATGCGGAATACGGTACGTGTTCATATTGTCTCGCCACGCCACAGGCCGATGGGCTCTCGGACAACGCTGCGTCAGAGCTGAGTGCCACATACCTCGGACCGTTATTCACTCGCCGACAGCCGTCATGCTGAAGATGACATGCGTTAAATTTCCATTGTGCGCGCATTTCCGGCGGCTTCAGTTCAATGGGAGAAAAACGTCGCCTGCTTTATAACATTGTCGACAACAGAGCTTGCTGGATCGAGCCTTGACCTGCCTGCGTCCATAGCACGGGCTCTGCCGGGCAGGAAGGGTGCTGTAGTGTGAGGTTAGCGCGTCGTATCTGGAATCTCTGAGACGATAGGAACCCGCGTTCCGCTCAGTGCGCAACATCCGCTCGAAGCTCGTCGTCAGGAGCGGCGCCTCACTTCCCCAGCAGTGGTTCCTGGGAACCCGGAACTGAGCGCCGCCTCGAGCAACTCGATCGTTGCCGTGGTCGGCCAACAATAGTGCCAGCGATCAGTGCTTCACACTGGAGGGCTAGCATTTATATTGACCCTGTAGCGTTTCACCATGTTTCACTGTCTGTTGCCAACGGAGTGGTATCGCAGCCGTCGCCGTTAAAGCGGCTGCACCAGTCAACGCTCGTTCGCTGACAACCGATGTGCTCTGTCTCTCAATCGGGTGAGTAAACAATGCCACGCCCTCAGGTGCGAGACGCTTGCCTCGCCCTCACATATTCTCAAGGTCGTGCTTTTTCCGACGCAGAGAACTGCTCCGCTCCACTGCCATTTCCCGTCCTTGGTGCACAGTACTCTGTCTTTTCTGTCTTTTTCTGCCCAACACTTCCCGTGCTGGGGCTGCGTTCATCATTTTATCTGTTCCTGCACTTTTCTTTCAGTAATAATTATTTGATAGATTTGACGTTCTTATTTATGGCTATGTTATTCTTTAATTTGAGTTTTTCTTCTTTTTCAAGACAAAGAAAGGAGCGAGAGAGAAGAAAGGACATGCAGGAATGCTAATTCTGGGTGTATACATTTGTTTGACTACCCTGGCAACGCGCAAGGGGATAGAATGCGAAAGTGAGATGAGCACAAAACGAAGTGAAACCACGTACGCAATCCAGCGACACAGACAGCGTTCTCAAAGTTGTGAAGGTCTCTTGTGTAGCCCCGAAGACACAACAACTTGAGCACACAGCGTTGCTTCGGGAGCGCCGACGGGCGCCCCGACCTGAAACTTCCTGTTCTGTCATGGCAGACGCTTGTTCGGTGTATCAAACACTGCGCACCTTATTTGTCTATCGGTACTATAGCACGGTTACACACAGAGATGTTCGAATGTCTTGTCACAGCTTCATGCGTTGCACGCTGGGCTGTCAGCCATCCAATAAAAAACCCGTAATAGTTCGTGAATGCCACGCCGAGCTACAAACGTTGCAAGATGATCTGTTTGCGTCCTGCTTCAGTCTTTGCGAACTTTTCATTTGGCAGAAGTCCTCCTTATATTAAATTGGCTTCGCACGTTGTACTTGATATATCTCCGGGTATGCTTTTATTTCTTTCTCTGTCCTTTCTCTCTCTTTCGGCACTACAACACATTATAAATTTGTCTGCCGTCAACAACAACAAAAAAAAAATTCTGGGGTTTTACGTGCCAAAACCACCATTTGATTATGAGGCACGCCGTATAGTGGGGGCACTCCAGTTTAGTTTTGACCGCCAGGAGATCTTTAAAGTGCCCCCATTGCACGGGACACGGGAGTTCTTTTGTTTCTTTTTTTGCATTTAGCCCCCATCGTCGTCAATAGATAGCATGTACCGACACTTCTTGGTTCGGAAAAAGCGTTCTTCAGGGCTAATTGATAAGAGCGATCCGCTTCTGAGTGCTGCCGCCCCGCATCCTGTTGTCTGGGAAAGCGGAACTAGCTGACACAATGCAACAGATCGAGCCTCCAAATGTATTGCATGACTTATTTCATAGCTGTCGGCAACACCGTTGTCATTTTGTCAACGAAGTCGCTCTCTGTGTATACCGTTAGTGTGTGTGTGTGTGTGCGTGCGTGCGTGCGTGCGTGTGTGTGTGTGCGTGTGTGTGTGTGTGTGCGTGTGTGTGTGTGTGTGTGTGTGTGTGTGTGTGTGTGTGTGTGTGTGTGTGTGTGTGTGTGTGTGTGTGTGTGTGTGTGTGTGTGTGTGTGTGTGTGTGTGTGTGTGTGTGTGTGTGTGTGTGTGTGTGTGTGTGTGTGTGTGTGTGTGTGTGTGTGTGTGTGTGTGTGTGTGTGTGTGTGTGTGTGTTGGCACATACCTCCGTTACGCGTGCACGTGTTCTATATTTTGTGCTTATTCTCTTCGATGGCATACATGGCGTTCTGTTTCTGGGAACATGGTCGCGTGCTCAATTTTGATAGGATCGCAAAACTCGCTATACAAGAATAGCTATGTCAGCTCTCGATGCTCCTCAGTCTTTAACGCAAGATGATTGAAATTAACGAGATTACCTCCAATACAATGTTCCCCAAATCGCGGGTATAGCTTTGGGACATGAAACTCGATGAATTATGATTATTCACGGCACATATACTGGCTATAGCAGGCCTGCGGTTCTGCAAGCATATCCACATATCACTTACATTACTCGCTTCCTCTTGGCATTTAGGGATACGTCCACGTTGAAAAAATAGCATTACGAGAATAAAATTCAAATGTGAGTCTGGAACCTTTCCTCTTTGCACCGTCCCAATAACGAGGATGCGAACGGGCAACTATATATACTGCGACGTCTTTACAAAAACTAAAACGCGCACTATCGGTTTGCTGTGTCTCACAGCAAGGGTCATGTTATCTATCTGCTGGAACGATTTTGTATTCCGGTAAAAATAGCCCATATAAGGCCTCTTCGCGACGGCAGGCACTTGAGGAGCAAAATGTGCGCCGAAAGCACCACTGTATACATTGGAATCAGAAGTTGGTGCTGTAAGGACGCGTCCGCATGCATCGTGCTTCCGACAAAGTTCCACGTCCTGACAGAGTCTTTCCCTTCCGCGCGGTCCCGAAGCGGCGATCAGAGCTCAGAATTTCTTTCTCTATGGTTCAGATGCTTTCAGAGTGGCTGGCACTGTGAGTTAATACCTTGTTTACCTCATTTCAAAGCGCCGATGGCGTGTGGTGTGGAATGATAGCTCCGCCGTTGTGCCAAAAAAAAAATAAATAAACGTGGCGTCCGTGTTGTTTCTGCTTAAGCGTAATCTTGATACACGCGTAACGCTGTCACCGCCGGTGAGTGGCGCGTGCTGGCTATTTGTAAGTATCCTAATTTACCGTTCAGCTTCAGTAAGTCGCGTCTCGTGCAACTGTGGTCCACGTGCAATCTAAGTGGTATAACTGTAATCTGGATAAGTCGCGAACGTCTTCCGGTTTCGGCGTCGCCCAGTTGTCCAGCTGAAATGAGTGGTTTTCAGAGAGATACCCTATACCTGGTTTAGTTTTCCTGGCCATCAGTACGTAACGGCGACGAAGGCATAAAAGAAATTATGAGCAAATTGACACGGGAAGGTTTATGGCCCAATACTTTATAACCGCAGTGTATGTAATATGTTATGAACTTTTAAGTGCGTGCGCGTCTGTTCAGTGTGTTTGTGTTTGTTAGTCAAAAATATACTGAAATTGAATGACTTCTCACAGAGTTTGTTTCAATTCTATAGTAACAGTCAATGTCAAGGTAGATGCAGCCAGACGTAAATCTGCTATATTTCTTCGCGAGTTACACATTTATTACGATGAAATGAAAAAAAAAGGAAGTAGAACATCGTGTCTGGTATCCTAGTATTTCATATCATTCTAACTACTTTCTACTTTGTGGTTGCCTTCTGCAGGAGCGGCCGATACACATATCGGCTGGTTACCAACAACCAGAAACAAGGCAGACACGTGACAATCTAAACAGACTGATGGATCAAGGAAAAAATTATGCTGAAAAATTGCCGGCGGTCGTGTTGCTGACGCTGACGATTGGTACGGTGGCGGTAGCTCAAGCTGCCCTCTCCATCAAGACCTTTCAGCTACCCAGAGGACCCGCACAAAAGCTCCTGTACGTCAATCTGTCGCGAGGCGACGGTGTCGTGGTCGTGGGCGGAAGAAACGCCCTCTACGCGCTGTCGCCTGACTTATCGCTCAGAGCGCTTTACAGAACGGGCCCTGAGAACGACAGCGCGCTATGCCCACCTCATCCTCTCCCGTGCGAACACAGCCGAAATGTGACGGATAACTATAACCGTATCCTGCTGCAAATCGGCACCGAACCCCTCATTCTCGCCTGCGGGGTTACGTCGCAGGGAATGTGCTCGATTCACGACCCTTTGCTCAGCCCGAATGTCACGACGCTCATGGACAAAAACCTGACGGACAACTACGTTGCTTCGAAGAAGAGCACCGTGGCCTTCTTCGGCACCGCGGATGACGGGAGAAAGGTCCTCTTTTCCGCATCGGCACCGGATGGCCGGCCTGCGGAGTACCGTCTTTTCACCGTGGCTGCCAGAGTGCTCAGCACGTCGGGTTCCTTCAGACTGCTTTCTCACACACGGGCTACCTCTGCGGACGAGAGCGATAGGCTAAAGGCGGCCCAAACGCTTCGCATTGTCTACGGCTTCAGCCACAACGGCTTCGCTTACTTCGTCGTTGTGCAGAAGGTGCAGAAGGTGTTTCGATTATCAATCGAGACGCGGCTGGTGCGCGTATGCGAGAACGACGAGTCATCCTTCCGCACGTACGTGGAGGTACCCATCATGTGCCCCCCGGCAGACGGTGCGCTGTCGGCGGCCACCAGTGCCTACTTGTGGCCGTCGAAGTCTGCAAGCGGTGGTGGAAGTGGTGGGAACGGCAGCACCGACTTTCTTGCAGTGGCTTTCGGAGGGGTTCGCGCCGGCAGGTTGAACACAAGCTACCGGAGACTGAGTTCGTCGAGTTCGGTGGTCTGCTTTTTCGATATGAAAAGCCTCGAGGACACATTCAGGAAGACTGTCGAAAACTGCGACAATGGATGGGGGAGCGCGAGACTGTCGCCCCTCTACCACGACGATGGCGACGACCTCAAGTGTTCCCATCACGTGAGTATATAGGTCTTTGCTGACTGTTCTTTCGCATTCGTATATACGTTAATGCGGCTTCTCGCTGTGGGGTCGAAGAGGCGGAACAATCACCGTGGATGTCCCACCCCTTGCCGCATGCACATTTCCGTGGGCAGAAAGTCGTTCGAGTGTGTCGATTTCGTGGGTAGGCCTCGCGTAAGGAGCTCAATATGCAGCATAATAGACGGCAGTAACACTGCGCGATCTTTTCTGCAACTTCAGGCCTGAAGTCCTTCCGTCATTTTCAAAACGATGTCTGTGAAAGGCGAAGGCATTTCTCCTTTGCACATATTTTTCCTGTAGCGTGAACTCGCTAGAAGATTTAACAAATGTCCCCTCTACGGAGGGCACGTGTAAGCAAAACATAATTGTGGGTAGGCTCGATCCGCTGACCATTCCGTCATCGGGTGTGACTGGTCGTGGCCTCTGAGTCCAGGCATGGCCTCCGAAATGCGTTGCGCATTGGTGCGCGCGAACACTGTGAATTAATTACCCCCCCCCCCTCTCCCCGCGCGATTCATGGGGAAGATCGCTAAAGCATAGGGTTGCTGTGCTTGAGGAACGTATTTGATGTGGGTTTTATTCCGCCTAGCATCGGATAAACATTAAAGTATGTATGGCTTCACTCCCTTCGTTACCAGCCCGCATTTTTAGGCTGCGCTGTCTTCAGAATCGGCCTTCAAGATGGTTCCACAAGTTAGATAGCCAGAAAGAAAAGTGGTTTGACAGTCCCAAGAAGGCTGTTATCATTAAACAATTTCATCAGATCCCGCGCACTGTGGGAATCTGGGGCCCCATAACGTAAAACTATTTCAATATGTTTTTATTCCATTCTCCTGACGTCAAACTTTCGTAACCGCCGACGCAAGCACCGGCGATCACCCGCAGGGTTGTCTGAACAGACCAATCAAACGCTCTCCTTGTTCATAAGCGGTCACTTTTTTTTGCTGGAAAAACAAATAACATTGCCTGCACTGAGCAGCTTGTCTTATCTAATTGGCTGACAAGGGGCGAGGAGCATGCTCAAGTGGAGAGGGATTCGATAGGGCCGAGCCACGGCACTGGGAGTCGATAACCGGATGAAGAGGATGGTGCCAGCGTCTGCGATTGGCCCGCTTTCCCTTACTTAGTTTGCGGTGGCTGGTCTAAAATCGCGATGGCATGCAACGGAAGGTTAAGAATTCCGCTAAAACGGATCCTCGGCAATGAAGAGTTAGCAGAATGAGGTAGTAAACGTGCCGAAAGGGCTCGAAAACGTTACACGGCCACGCAAGAAGTTTTATTATACGCAAATAAGCCCATGCTTTCCGGGAGGTGCGAGTACCCAGTATCTGAGCGATTGGCGGCAGCCATCTTTTATTCCTTTCGGAACGAGACAGCCTGCGCCTATTCCGAAGGAAATTCAGTTTTGTGCGGCATATTCATCATCATCATCATCAGCCTAGTTACGCCCACTACAGGGCAAAGGCCTCTCCCATACTTCTCCAACTACCCCGGTCATGTACTAATAGTGACCATGTTGTCCCTGCAAACGTCTTAATGTCATCCGCCCACCTAACTTTCTGCCGCCCCATGCTACGCTTCCCTTCCCTTGGAATCCAGTCCGTAACCCTTAATGACCATCGGTTATCTTCCCTCCTCATTACATGTCCGGCCCATGCCCATTTCTTTTTCTTGATTTCAAATGAGATGTCATTTACCCGCGTTTGTTGCCTCACCCAATCTGCTCTTTGCTTATCCCTTAACGTTACACCCATCATTCTTCTTTCCATAGCTCGTTGCGTCGTCCTCAATTTCAGCAGAACCCTTTTCGTAAGCCTCCAGGTTTCTGCACCATATGTGAGTACTGGTAACACACAGCTGTTATACACTTTCCTTTTGAGGGATAGTGGCAACCTGCTGTTCATGATTTGAGAATGCCTGCCAAACGCCCCCCAACCCATTCTTATTCTTCTGGTTATTTCAGTCTCATGATCCGGATCCGTGGTCACTACCTGCCCTAAGTAGATGTATTCCCTTACCACTTCCAGTGCCTCGCTACCTATCGTAAACTGCTGTTCTCTTCCGAGACTGTTAAACATTACTTTAGTTTTCTGCAGATTAATTTTCAGACCCACCCTTCTGCTTTGCCTCTCCAGGTCAGTGAGCATGCATTGCAATTGGTCTCTTGAGTTACTAAGCAAGGCAATATCATCAGCGAATCGCAAGTTGCTAAGGTATTCTCCATCAACTTTTATCCCCAATTCTTCCCACTCCAGGTCTCTGAATACCTCCTGTAAACATGCTGTGAATAGCAATGGAGAGATCGTATCTCCCTGTCTGACGCCTTTCTTTATTGGGATTTTGTTGCTTTCCGTGCGGCATATTAATGCATCTTTAATGCGTACACGTTACTTTGACGCGGTAAGTTTTTGCGGTTTTGTGACGTCTTGTGACAGGCCGGTGAAGTGGGTGCAGCCCTAAAACTTTTGACCAATAGCTGGGGGCTAATGGCGAAAAGGCGTCGAATCAGAAATAACTATTTTTCTGTTGTTCGGTCAAATCATGCTTAATCAGTGTGCAAATGTCAATTCAGATGGGGAGATATCGTGGTTGCCGTGACGTCGCGTGACTGACAGGTGAAGTGGGGGTGGTACAAAAACGTTTTTCACCAATCGCGGAGGTCTGATTTCAGAATTCGTATAGAAAAGTTCGGAATAGTTTTACGTTATAGCGCCCCTGCTATACGAAGCGTTTTGCAGGTACCTGGCCTCCTAGCATTGATTAGGCTTCAGCAAACCGTTACCAGGTGGACCAACGTGTTTCTGTAAATCGAGCAATTATGTGTGTGACCTGACCTTACGTGTGTCTGAAGACAGAAGCATGGCAACGACTACAGTCAGAGCGATCGTATGTCGACAATGGCATGACTCCTACTGCGGCTGTTCGGCGCGAATTCTTACGTGACGATTGTTGCACGGTATATAAGTGTTATACAATAAAAGTGCTGTGCAATAGCGCGCACCTATAGCTATGTCATGCGGTGCATGTTAAGATGATGATGGTATTCATTCTCCAGTGAAAGGCCAATAAAGCGCTCAATCGTGTTAAAACATGACTAACATGGGTTGATTGTGAAGTTCGTACAACGTCGCACAGTTTCCACGTAGCGTTACCTGCTACGAGGAAATCACTGGAGAATGTGTACTGATCTCGAAAATTGTGGAACTTAACAGAGCGTCTCAGAGCGCGAACTGCCGCGAACAAAGGAGAGGAAGCGGAACGGGAGCGCACGCGCCACATGTATGAAAGAGCTCGCATCAGGGTCCCTTGTGAGTAATTACGCACTCCTGCTCGGAGTTTAGAGACTGAATGATTGACTTTAATAAATGTACTCCTGCGCAGACTCTAGAGGCTAATTGGTGATCATGAGAGAAAGAGAGAGAGAGAGAGAGAGAGAGAGACTAAGAAAAACAGAGAATTTTGCCGGCGCGTATACAACCGCTGGCATGTTACTCTATGTAGGTATGGGGAAATTGATTAAAAAATGCCAGAGGAGAGTGGAAGAAAAAGAGAATAAAAATATATATGAAATATATATTTTTATTGATACTAATATTTACAAGTGACATGCCGGGTAAATTTAGGCTTTTGTTTTAGGCCTGGTGAACATGGATTTTCGTTCCCTTTCCAGGTCATTGAGCATTACTTTTCCTTTCTACATATTAATATTCAATTATACTCTTACACTTTCTCAGTTAAGGTCCTCAATAATCTGTTGCAGTAATCCTTGATTACGGAATGCCTCCATGCCTGCCGGTATCTCTACTTGATAGAATTGCTTTTCATAACCTATGACCGTCATATTAGAGAAGTTGGTTGTACTCCGCAGATTTCTCAGTTACCTGACTGATAACATGTATGTAATCCGTTGTATAATAACATTTCTTGAAGCCACCCAGTTCTCTTCGGTGATTGAAGTCAAGTGTTGCCCTGATTATATTGCAGATTATATTAGTGAATATTTTACACAATACTGAAAGCAAGCTAATGAGCCTTTAAGTCTTCCATTCTTGAATGTCCCCTTTGTTATGGATTAGTATAATATTGGCATTCTTCCAGCTCTTTAGTACACTTGAGGTCGTCAGGCGTTGCGTATACCAAAGGCCGCATGCTTTTCAAGCACCCTGCCTGTTTAATTAAATCTACTGTTATTCCATCTTCTCCAGCAGGTTTTCGCCGAGACATGTCTTGCAAGGCCTTCCTAACTTCATTGCTAGATATAGAAGGAGTCTCTGTGTCGTATTCATCACTACTTTCAATGAAGGTTGTGCGGCCTCCTGTACTCCATGATTACGCAAGGCCTCCATGTCTGCCGGTATCTCTACTGAATCAAATACATTTTCATAATCTATGAAAGTCATGTTAGAGACTTTGATTGTACTCTCAGATTTCTCGGTTACCTGATTGATGACACCTACGTATATATACCTTCCCGCCAAGTGCCTAGAATGACGCAAGGAATGCTTCGCATTAAAACTGTGAAATGTCAGTAGCATCAAAGCGTTAACGGTACTGCGGGCATATTTTTACTTGCCGCTACTTAATTTAAACACCGGGGCACTTTCCAGTCTCTATTGTGTACTCGTCCTGACTTTGGTTACCTCTAGGCTCATTTCGAACAGCGAAGGGCCTCGAAAGAGAGAGGTGGAAGGTTCCTCTCCGTACGTTAGTATTCAGGCATAGTTCCTCGTTGGTTTTCCGCGGTCCGATGACACATTCGTGCAATATACATATATATATATATGTGTGTGTGTGTGTGTGTGTGTGTGTCTGTGTGTGTGTGTGTGTCTGTGTGTGTGTGTGTTGTCATGCTTTAATATGCTTGGTTTAAAAAAAATGCGTCATCATTCTGTGTTTATCTCTCAGGAAACAGAAGGCAAGGATGTTTGCACACCAGGACGAAATGACTACGTAGAAAGTATGATCCCGTTCGTTGGGCAAGCACCTATAACGCTTAAAAATAGCCTCGCAACTTCCGTCACCGTTATGGAACAAAACGGCTCCACTGTTGTGTGGGTTGGCGACGACAATGGGTTTCTCCGCAAGGTATGTGAAAAAAATGAAAACCTATTAGTGACATTTGCATAGCAAGGCATACATACAGCACTGTATGGCATACAGTGCTTCGACCTCTTTGCTCTCGGTGCCTTTTATAACCGCTAGTGGCGTTTCCTGAGAATTCGCACCGACAAATGCACAAAGCTTCTTTTAAGATTGCTATATGGCGCTCCAGTAGCACGACCGCAGGGATAAATAAATACGTCGCACGCTTATAAATGCGAAGTGTTCTGTGAGTGCAGCCACTTTCTTTGCAGGCGAGCGTAATTCGCCGTTTTCGTTGTCCTATCACGGTGATAGTGCAGTCGAAAATTATATGCCACAAGGTAGCTGCCATTTGGGTTTGTGCCACCGGGGCCACTGAATACATGCCACTGGCTGAGTGTAAGTTTGATTTCAATCTTATATCTTGTCATTGCAAACATTATTTTTTACTTGTTTTAAATATAAACACCTACAGCCTATAACCCCTACATAAGTCTTCGCTACACAACAGTTACACTATAGCTACAACCATTCTTTATAAATATTAGGTGCTTGGCATTACGTAGAAGTCAACAGCAGTTGAGTCTGGCGAACTCTTCGCCCTCAATTTGATACGTCATCGTTTCGAATGGTCATTCCGAATTGTGTTATTATTCTTATTGCTTCAGTTATGTTGCATAGTTTGCTCTGAGTGTTTTCGTCACAGTGCCATGTGTTTTACTTCAAGGAAACAGCTTTTTCACTTAATTTAAGACAGATTGAGACACAGATTTAGCACTCTAGTGCATTCCGTCGCCAGATCTAGACTTTGCCTGTGCGGTAAAAATATAAGCTTTGGTATTTTTGATACTGGAAAAGCTTGTTTGCAATTTCGTTAAATCAACTAGTTTGCGAGGACAGATGAGCTCGAAGAAGCTTAGTATAAGCAATCACTGAAAGGTCGTTCGTGGCCAAAAAGACCAACTTTTAGACATGCACCTACATATATGTATGCTGCTTGCATTCACAGGCTGAGTTAATTACCCGCAATATTGGCGGTACCCGCAGGCGCCTGTGCCAGATGTCCGTCTAGATATTTTTTTTTTTAAATTAGATGCATGTTTAGTGAGGAATGGCGTCAAGTGTAAAGCCTTCTAGTCCTTCTGTCTTCGGCAAACACTGCCTAGCACACACAAAAAAAAAAGAAGGCTCAGACAAGCAAGCAAACAAGGCAGTATACCGAAAAAAGGTAAATAAAAGTAGAAGCATGGCATCACACAGCTCACTTACAGTTGAAGTTAGCACGTTCCATACAACAAACACAATATGCCCAGCAAGTAATGTAAGATTGTATGAAAAATAGAGTACCGGTTATATATAACGCAGTTGACTTGCAGTTGGCTTACGGTTGACATGCAGTTGACTCGCAGTTGACTTGTAGTTCACATGTAGTTCGCAGTACGATTTATAGAGTGGTTGCAAGAGTTACGAAGCAACCATTCTTGTAGTGAATTCTGTGCTGGCATCCTTTGCACTACCAGCGGGCGCCAGTGATAGCTTTCATGGGCCTGTACAGTTGATGGGAGGAAAAAGTCCGTTTCTTGCGGGGCCCGCTCCAATGAGCAAGTTTTAACATTCTTGTTCGGACATTAATATGTATAACTACAAATTCCCTATTATTGTAACTCCAGATAATCCTCTGCCACTTCACCCCCCCCCCCCCTCAATCTTCCAATTGTTTGAAGATGCAACTGACTGCCATAAACGGTATCAATAATTCTCTCAAGCCATCAAGGAACCTCTTGTCTCCTTGACCCCTCTCGCTGCGTAACTGTTTTGCATAGCAAATCAAATGAAATGGTTATACATAATTGTTTGTTTGCCCTGACGCGCATGTTGGTATAACAAGGAAGCACCGGTTATTACTTTTATAGATGCGCAAGAACTTAATAAGGTGCTTCTATTTAGACACGTTGTGCGAGTGTGACCAGGTCTTGACTGAAAGCATTCTTGTCCGTTTGCCGCAGCTGCTGCTGCAGGATGACTCAACACGGTTGCTCGCGTCATTGGACTTGTCGAAGGTGGGCCGCATGATTTACAGGAGCACAGCTTTAGACAGCAACGGAACGTATGGTTATTTCATCATCGACAACAAGGTGCGCCACATCCTCCCGTCCTATTTTAGGCCCTTGGTCAGACGTTAAATCGAGCTTTGAGGCCGTGGCCTTACTTGACTTTTTAAGAAGTACGGGATTGGACTGCAGTATTTGAGTAGACCAAATTGCTTGCTACATGTTTTACATCCTCCTCCTTTCGCCATCGTCACCCATCATGTGCATCTTCATTCCCTCTTTATTTTCCTCTTCCCCTTCGCCGAGCACAGAGTAGCTGGTTAGAGTAATGTACCTAAGCCCGACCTCTATGCATTTCTTATCATTAAACTTTTCTCTCCTTCTCATTTTACTTAAACTGCATTACTTCAAAAGGAACGCTATTCTGCGTAATAAGGCGCATCATATTTGTAATCCCAAATTCAAAGTAGAGGTGATTCATAAAATATTGGGATTGTGAAGGACACTGGGCCTGTCATCACAA